>NC_135824.1:57819847-58116483 GCF_964213995.1 Mustelus asterias | reverse complement strand
GGCCCCCACCGCAAACTGAGATCACCAGGTACTTTATGTGGGAAAATAGGGCTCAAGTGCTAAATCCCAAGTCTTAGAAGATGTGGCAAACTATTGGTTAAACTATAGTTACTGTGGAGGAATTCATTTGGTTTATTTTAACTAAAGAATAGTCTGCATGTGTCTCTGCTGCCAGGAAACTATTCCACAATTCTGGAGATTAATGAGGCCATTACACGGGCTACAGTACAATTCTGTTGAGTGCACATATTGGAAATGTCCTGTGACTTGCTTATACAGTGATGTTTTTCAGTTTGAGGCAGCTGAAGCTCAGTCTCTCCTTCATAGCTGTATGGCTGAAATTGGAAACTCAGCAACGTGGAAGGTTGAAGATGTACCTTCAAGACACCTTGAACCCTATCTCTGAGAAGTTGTAGCATTGAAAATACTTTATTAATGGCTCAGAGAACATACTGGAACAGTATTGAGTGTCACTTCCACAGGATATCAAGACAAAGCTGGACACTTTTTTTCTCAATGTAATTTAATAAAATAATATTGTATGCATTTTTTTAAATACAGGGTCAGTTTCCCATAACAGTGAGTTCCCAATCTTCGTCACACTGCCACGGGGAGCATTCAGTAGAAGCTTCAGCATAATAACATTTCTGCACCAGTTATCTCTATTACCGAGGTGGCAAACTATTGGTTAAACTATAGTTATTGTGGAGGAACTAATTTGTGCAGCTTTTTTCGGAATACCACAAAACAATACTGGGTTTTAAAAGTCGAGAGTATATGCACTTCATGTGTGATATTCTTGATTTGATTTATTATTGTCACATGTATTAACATACAGTGAAACGTATTGTTTCTTGCGCACTATACAGACAAAGCATACTGTTCATAGAGAAGGAAGGGAGAGAGTGCAGAATGTAGTGTTACAGTCATAGCTCGGGTGCAGAGAAAGATCAACTTAATGCAAGGTAGGTCCAGTCAAAAGTCTGACAGCAGCAGGGAAGAAGCTGTTCTTGAGTCGGTTGGTACGTGACCTCAGACTTTTGTATCTTTTTCCTGACGGAAGGAGGTGGAAGAGAGCATATCCAGAGTGCGTGGGGTCCTTAATTATGCTGGCTGCTTTTCCCGAGGCAGCAGGAAGTGTAGACAGAGTCAATGGATGGGAGGCTGGTTTGTGTGATGGATTGGGCTACATTCATGACCTTTTGTAGTTTCTTGCGGCCTTGGGCAGAGCAGGAGCCATACCAAGCTGTGATACAACCAGAATGAATGCTTTCTATGGTGCATCTGTAAAAGTTGATGAGAGTCGTAGCTGACATGCCAAATTTCCTTAGTCTTCTGAGAAAGTAGAGACATATTTGAGAAATGAAGTGTGGTTTAACAGTATGACAAATCCTTAATGGTAAATCTGTGGGAGTTGTGCATTTATTAAATGATGTTCAAGGAGAGCAGTCTGGCGTGAGTCCCAGTGGTGTATTACTGCAGGACATTCGCTTCAGTTTAATCAAAGACTGCTCTTAGTTTTTTAATTTAAGACTGACATTAGTTATGGGCTTGCATCAGAATGGGATTTAGCTGCAATATCGTGAGTCGGGAAGTCTGTTTTTTTTTTCACATGAAAGGGTCGGTGATGCCCAAATCTGTCCTGAGTTTTTGCTCGTGGTTCAGAATGATAATGGGGAAATATGATGAAACAAAATACTGCGGATATTGGAGATAAAAACAGAAAATGCTGGACAGCAGGTCTGGCACCATCTGTCGAGAGAGAAATGGAGTCCAAATTATGATAGTTGTCAGTGTACAGCTGGTGTTATCACCAGGCTCTTGGTAAAATGTACTAGTGGGTGTGAAATTCTACTTATTTGAAGAAAAAGATACTCTAGTATGTTTCCAGTAGTTAGGCTTCCAAAATTGGATTGTTAATTTAAAAAAGCTTGCATTTATTTGCCACCTTACATGATCACTGTTCGTCCCAAAGCACTTGGCATCCAGTGAAGTATTTTTGAAGTGTCGTCACTTGCTGTAAAGTAGGAAACGTGACAACCATTTGCAAATGAAATCTCACCAATAGCAATGTGATTTCTAAAGAAGATTAGTAGTGTGATGTGGACTGCGCGATAATTATTGACGAGGGGAGACTCTTCTAGCACCTGGAATTCTTTCACTTCTACCTGAGGGCAGCAGGAGTCTTGGTTTAATTGCTCACCTGAAAGTCGGCACCTCCAACAGTGTGACACTCCACTGCACTGGGCCGCTGGTCTGGATGTTTGTCCAAGTCCTGACATAGGACTTGAACCGACAGTCTCTGGATCATGCTCCCAAATCAGTTCGGGGTGAAATGCTGCTGGTTGCAGGCTTGGTGGTGGTGGGTACAATTTGTTTAATGTTTAATATTATAAACCTTACTATCCTGTGTGAAATTGCCTACTGTGTATTATAATGCTTGCAATGCTTTACCAAGCCTGGTAACAATCTGTGCTGCTATGAATCCCTGATGCGACGTTGGGTGTACTTGCACCTCCGGGACTGCAGGGGCTCAAGAAGGCATTCGCTTTGGTGTAGAATGGACTGCCTGCAGTGATAGTGGAGTCAGACACTTTAGGAACATTTAAGCGGTTATTGGATAGGCACATGGAGCACACCAGGATGATAGGGAGTGGGATAGCTTGATCTTGGTTTCAGATAAAGCTCGGCACAACATCGTGGGCCGAAGGGCCTGTTCTGTGCTGTACTGTTCTATGTTCTAAGGCAGCTCACCGCCATCTTCTCAAGGGCAACTAGGGGTGGGAGATGAATGCTGGACTAGCCAGCGATGGCGACATCCCATTAATCAATTTTTAAAAATGTGGATGATGCAGTATGGAGGATAAATGATTGTAAACACTTGGTTAATGTGTTGGGTGTTGAAAGAGCTCTGCACTGGTTCAATATTCAAACCTGAATATTGAGTAGGTAGTATAGATCACTCATTTGCCCATGTTTCTTTTTCTTGTTCAAAAAGCTGCTTGTGAGATGGTTTTCATAATTAATGGGTCTTCGGTAAATTAGTGTTGTAATTCCAATAAAGGAGTGTCAAAATACAGTAATATTACAACTGCATGTATGGTATGCTATGCTGATTTAATTATTGGTATTAAAATGCCCCTTAGATATTTAAAGCATTTTATAGGTTTATCACGAGGGTTCTATACTTTTGAATTAAGGAATCATCTCCGTCCCTTGTGGAAGCAGGACATTGGAATCGAGAAGAGGAATGGCAATCTCCCCAGCGCAGATTCAGTATTAAAATGATCAGCACATTAAACTGCCCGGTGGTAATGGCAATTTTTTTTTGCTTTAAGCATTTTTGATATGGGGTCAGTGTAACGATTTATGTTTGGCGAGGAGGTTAAGCTGCTTGGTGATGGTATGCAATGCCAAATGGGTTGTGTCTCTCTGGTGGTCCCTCGACACGAGGAGGATGTTTGCCATTCCAAATAAACCTCTTGCACTTTAACCTGGTGTTGTGAGACTTCTTATTGTGCCCCACCCCAGTCCAATGCCGGCATCTCCACATCATGACTTCCTGAAATGGAGTTGAGTGAATGGAACACTTTTATTTTCCTAGCGTCATGCTTACCTGAAGCCAATAGACATCTTGATGGTACCCGCAGTACCATCTGGGTTGGCAGTGGTGATGTCTGAGTTGGGTACACAACAGTACCACCTGCCTTCGAGAGCAAATATTGACAGATTCAGCCGGAGGGAAGTAAAATCAATAGCGAAAGAGAAAGAAGCGCGGCCTTTAATTTGACGTGGCCAATGCCTATGATGATTAATTGTTACGCAATTGGAAGTCTGACCAAGGCCTTGAATAGGTTGGCAGCTGTGCAAAACATTCACCACCAAAGATGAAAAGATGTGAAAGAACCAGTTTTTGTTGATCTCAGACTCGGGCTGTTGTGTTGTGAAATGATGCCGGTTTTTCACACACATCGCAGAGTGTGGTGTTTTGACCTGCGTTGGAAATTGAAAACCTTCATCTGATGTCAAGCTGCTGTCAGGACTTGAAATTTGATTCAGTGTGTACTTTGAAGTATAGGGTGGAAATGGTTCCTGGTTTCCTTTCGTAGTCGGAATTTTACTGGCATTTTGCATGTTCCATAGGCAGGTGGATTGTTTTAGCTGCTGTCTGCATAATTTATGCTGATTTAGCTGGCAGGTCACCCATTTCTGTCTTGTGTTGTGTTGGTGAAAGAACTCTCTTCTCTGTCATCATGTTGTTGTATTTATTCTCAGTAAGAAGTCTCACAACACCAGGTTAAAGTCCAACAGGTTTATTTGGTAGCAAAAGCCACTAGCTTTTGGAGCGCTGCTCCTTCGTCAGGTGAGTGGGAGTTGTGTTCACAAACAGGGCAATCAAGTCTTAAAGGTACAGACAATGTGAGTGGATATTTATTATTCTCTTCATATTTATTCTCTTCAGAGGCCAGAATGAAGGTAAACTTTGTGGGAGGGTGAATAGAACTGTGAAGTAGTGGACATATCTTTTTTGTCTACATATCTTCAACATCCCTTTGATTTATTATTGTCACATGTATTAGTATACAGTGAAAAGTATTGTTTCTTGCACGCTATACAGACAAAGCATACCGTTCATAGAGAAGGAAAGGAGAGGGTGCAGAATGTAGTGTTACAGTCATAGCTTGGGTGTAGAGAAAGATCAACATAGTGTAAGTTGGGTCCGTCCAAAGGTCTGACGGCAGCAGGGAAGAAACTGTTCTTGAGTCGGTTGGTACGTGTCCTCAAACTTTTATATCTTTTTCCTGACAGAAGAGAGAATGTCTGGGGTGCGTGGGGTTCTTAATTATACTGGCTGTTTTGCCGAGGCAGCGGGAAGTGTAGACAGAGTCAATAGATGGGAGGCTGGTTTGCTGATGGATTGGGCTTCATTCACGACCCTTTGTAGTTTCTTGCAGTCTCGGGCAGAGCAGGAGCCAAACCAAGCTGTGATACAACCAGAAAAATGCTTTCTATGGCACGTCTGTAAAAGTTGGTGCGAGTTATAGCGGACATGACGAATCCTTAGTCTTCTGAGAAAATAGAGGCGGTGGTGGCTTTCTTAACTATAGTGTTGGCATGGGGGAAACCAGGATGGGTTGTTGGTGATCTGGACACCTCAAAACTTGAAGCTCTCGACCATTTCCCTTTTTGGGCTTCTCAGTGTGTCCATTACAAGGGCGGTGTGGTGGTACAGTGGTTAGCACTGCTGCCTTGCAGCACCAGGGACCCGAGTTCTATTCTCGGCTTGGGTCACTGTCTGTGTTGGAGTCTGCACATTCTCCCCGTGTCTGCGTAGGTTTCCTCCGGGTGCTCCGATTTCCTCCCACAGTCTGAAAGACGTGCTGGTTAGGTGGATTGGCCATGCTGAATTGCCCCTTAATGTCAGGGGGGACTAGTTATGGTAAATACATGGGGTTATGGGGATAGGGCCTGGGTGGGATTGTGGTCGGTGCAGTCTTGATGGACCAAACGGCGTCCGTCTGCACTGTAGGGATTCTATGATTAGTATAGTCATCTTGTTGCTGTCTTGAAGGACTGTTCATGACTGTGGTGAGAGCAAAAGGATGATTTGAAATGGCTGGTATGAAGGAAGTACATTGTAAGATTTTTGTTTGAACATTTTATGGAAGCTATTTTTTTGACAGTAGGAAAGTGTTGGGGGTCCCATGCTTGACGATAATTGACTGCTCCTGTGGAATCTCGTGAAGGAAAAACCGACACTTTTTCAGCTGCTGTACAAATGTTTCTACTAATAGTGGAACGATTTCAGGAAAGTTGTTTTGGAGTTTGGTTTTCTGCCCAGTTATTCCCCAAGAGTTCCCAAGTTTTTAACTGAGAACAGAGGACCGGTGCAAAAACAGAAACTGCTGGAAAATCTCTGCAGGGCCAACGAATGTATGTTGGTTCTGTTGTCTCTCCGCAGATGCTGTCAGACCTGCAGGGATTTTCCAGCATTTTCTGTTTTGTTTTCTGATTCCAGCATCTGCAGTAATTTGTTTTTATGCAGGACAGTGATTTTCCCTGGGAATTTGTTTTTAATGGTGGACAGTGCTTTTCCCTGGGAATTCTCATGCCAGAATGTGGGTGATGAGCTACTGTTAGAACAGTTGGGGATTGAGTTCTCAATCATTGCTTGTGTACACACAGTCGCAGTAGAACTGATTTTTAAAAAATGTATTAGTATTAGAAAACCAATGTGCAAAGTGGTGGGGAAATCCCTAATCCATCTCCTTGCTCCAAAAATCAACTCAATCCAATTCATGGTCACCTGACAAGAGACCTACCAGATCCAAACTGACGCTAACAGGCATAGCACCCAACCCCAAGCTTGATCTGAATATAAAAGCCGAGGTAGAGCCACTTGGATAGTTTAAAATTTATCCATTAGTGTCACAAGTACATTAACATTGCAATGCAGTGCAGTAGTCGCCAACTCTCCAGCGCCTGTTCAGGTACACGGAGGGAGAATTTACCATGGCCAGTACACCTAACCAGCACCTCTTTCAGACTGTGGGAGCCATGATGTGGTGTTTTTCTGGTGTTATGAGACTTCAGACTGTGCGAGGAAAGCGGAGCACCCGGAGGAAACCCACGCAGACACGGGGAGAACGTGCAGACTCCTCACAGACAGTGACCCAAGCCAGGAATCGTACCCGGGTCCCTGGCGCTGTGAGGCAGCAGTGTTGGATTGGGAGCTCTAGCTTGTGTTCTGTTCACAAGGTTGTGAGCCGAGTCGTGTTGCTGCCTACCACACCCTTACTGAGAAATCAATTAGCTCAATGCAGATTAGGAATTTAACTTTGTATCTGCCTTGGATGTGGTTCGCCTACTCGCTGGCTTTGAGAAAATCCATTGGCAGGCTACCAGTTTGAAGTTTTAAAAATTTAACTCCCTTTGTTTCCTTAAGTACATTTAACCATTCCAAATCTGCATTCTTCAGAGCCCGAACAATGTGACTGTATCAACGGTACAACAAATTTTTAATAAAGTATTCAAATCCCCCTCCCATGCAATAAGTAATTCTGTGGCAGTCATTGTTACTCTGGGAAATGTAGCTGGAACAAAGCTTAAAACATGAAAGAACTTATTAAATAGCTTGAAATTTATTTTGGAGTGAATTGAAAGGAAACTTGTACATTTTCATATTTTCGCTCCCATCTGGTGTACACAATGGAAAAATCGAGATTCTTAGAACTATGTTGTCAGGTTATGCATCTTTGCAGTTTATATGTAAAAAGGATTTGGTTTGCTCTGGGAGTGGCAAGTACTTTGACCTGTTAAGGCGGTTGAATTCATACTCTGCTTCAGCAGAGCGCATCGACCTTTTTTCTCCGCACCTGTATGTTAGCCTCCGGCCTCTCAGTATTTCCAGTAAGAAGTCTCACAACACCAGGTTAAAGTCCAACAGATTTATTTGGTAGCAAACGCCACTAGCTTTCGGAGCAGCGCTCCGAAAGCTAGTGGTGTTTGCTACCAAATAAACCTGTTGGACCCTAACCTGCTGTTGTGAGACTTCTAACTGTGTTTACCCCAGTCCAACGCCGGCATCTCCACCTCATGACTCTCAGTATTTCATCAGAACTCTCAATGTTTCATCTTCATTATTGCCTGAATGAATAGTGAAACGGGTAAACACGTTTCTCACTCTGAATTAGGAACCAGTTTCTCCTTTTCCAGTTGCAGCACATCAGCTATGTTTGAATTAACTGATGTGTGTTTTTTTTAAACGCAGCAAAGTTCGGTTTCTCTGTTCTTGCAGCAAGCTGTTGGAGCACCGTCACTCGGGGGCCATTGTGTGCTGTAGGTTGGATTGCCCCTTCATTACCAAATCCCCAATTGTAGTTGGGGTGGGAGATGTGAAAGGGCGAGTTTGAGGGGTGGGATGTGCTCTCCCTGCTATTTCTGCACAAGTTCTCGTAGCATTGGTAGGTGTCTGGACGTAGAATGCCCAAACCTTCCAACAAAATGCATAAATCTGGTCCCAATCAGCACTTTAGGATCAATTGAATAGGATGTTGGTGAGACCACATCTGGACTATTGTCTCCACTTTTGGTCTCCTTATTTGAGGAAGGATGTGGGGACATTGGAGGCAGTTCAGAGGAGGTTCACCAGATTGATTCCGGGGGTGAAAGGGTTGACGTGTGAGGAGAGATTAAACAGTTTGGCCTTATACTCCAGTTTAGGAGGATGAGAGGGGGATCTGATGGAGCTATATAAAATTCTAGAAGGGATTGATAAAGTAAATGTAGACCAAGTGTTTCCTCTTGTGGGCAATCTGGAATAAGAGGTCACTGGTAGAGGTTGAGAGGTGGTAGACTTAAAACTGAGATGAGGAACTACTACTTGCAGACGGGGGTGAATTTGTGGAACTCACTGCCCCATAGTGCAGTGGAGTCTGAATCATTGAATTGTTTCAAGAAGATGATAAATATATTTCTAATTTTAAAAAAAACATGTTCAAGGGATGTGGGTAGAGAGGTAGAGTTGAGACAAGGGAGAGATCAACCATGATCTGATTCCGGAGCAGGCTTGAGGGGCTGAATTTGCCTACTTCTGCTCCCAATTCCCACGTTCCTAATGCAGTCTGGGGGCCTGCCGGTTGAGTCCGGTCTGTCGGAGGGGTGGCTGGCAGTTGAGCCCAGTCTGGGGGACGGGGGGGGGGGGGGGCGCTGCCGGTTGAGTCCGGTCTGTCGAGGGGGGGGTGGTGGTTGGCAGTTGAGCCCGGTCTCGGGGATTGTGGGGGGGGGCTGCCGGTTGAACCTGGTGACTTCTTCCATGACGTTTGTTGGATTGAGGGCCTTTATGACTCGTGGGCAAATGCAATTTTTGAATTTGAGCACACCCGCTGAGTGATAAATCATTGTCTGTAGCAGCATGGGTTTTAACTATTCCAGTAAATAAGCTGCCTGCTGTGTTGCTTAGACGGTAAACCCTTATTGCTATTCAGTAGCAATCACTATAGTGCTGCCTGGATTGCACATTGTACCTAATCCAAGCATAATCCTGATTCAGGCATGACATTTCATTCTGCGGCTCTGATTTGCTCCAATTATCTAGAATCCTGATTGAAAGGAATCTTGATTGTACATAACCAGGGTTGCCAAGTCTTGATGAGTCTGAGGCCTTTTATTTGGAAAGCCTAATTTGTATGTGCATCTTGTACCTTCCTTCATTACAACAGTGACCGCACTTGAAAAGTGCGCAATAGGCTACAAGGGATCTGGGGACGTCCGGAGGTCATGAGAAGCTTTAGAAATGCATACTTTTTTTTTCTTTTGGTATCTTGTACTATAACTGTCGTACATTAGATTCATGAGTTGTTGCAGCAGCAATTCCCACGTGGCTGGGTTCCTGACCTTGCCTGTACTGTGTGGCATTGTGCTTCCCTGCCTTGTGTTAATGGAAGGACTTTGTGCTGTTGTGCACCATCTAGTGGTCAGTTCAGCTTTCTTAGCTGGGCGATGGGGAAAGGAAAGCGAGGAAGGGTCAGTTGGTAATTGGATACAAGTTGAACAAGTGACCCGTGAATACAATTGCAACAAGTGCATCGGCTGATGAGGAAAATGCATTCAAATTTTGATTTGAAATGCATATTTGCAGCAGATAACCTTGGTGTTCGATTTGTGAATTGTGCATGTCTAATGTGTAGATTTGTTGTGATGTGGACTTTGTTGCCGGCATTGGACTGGGGTGGGCACCGTAAGTCGTCTCACGACACCAGGTTAAAGTCCAACAGGTTTATTTGGTAGCACGAGCTTTCGGAGCGCCGCTCCTTCATCAGATGAGTGAAGGAGCAGCGCTCCGAAAGCACGTGGTACCAAATAAACCTGTTGGACTTTAACCTGGTGTTGTGAGACTTCTTATTGTGTATCGATTTGTTGGAAGCATTAATCTTTGCATGTCTGATGGCAAGTTTAGAAGTGTAATTCAGACAGACTTTTTTTGAGGTATTCTTTAAAGTAACAATGAGTACAATTTTCATTATCACACTTGGTTTAGTTGCTTGGATTAAAGAGTTCCACAGTGGAGTATTCATTAGATATTGTTAACTCCATGCTTTCACATTAGTTGATCTTTCTCTACACCCTAGTTATGGCTGTAACACTACATTCTGCACCCTCTCCTTTCCTTCTCTATGAATGGTATGGTTTGTCTGCAGAGCGCGCAAGAAACAATACTTCTCACTGTATACTAATACATGTTGTGGAGATGCCGGCGTTGGACTGGGGTAAACACAGTAAGAAGTTTAACAACACCAGGTTAAAGTCCAACAGGTTTATTTGGTAGCAAAAGCCACACAAGCTTTCGGAGCTCTAAGCCCCTTCTTCAGGTGAGTGGGAATTCTGTTCACAAACAGAGCTTATAAAGACACAGACTCAATTTACATGAATAATGGTTGGAATGCGAATACTTACAACTAATCCAGTCTTTAAGAAACAAAACAATGGGAGTGGAGAGAGCATCAAGACAGGCTAAAAAGATGTGTATTGTCTCCAGACAAGACAGCCAGTGAAACTCTGCAGGTCCACGCAACTGTGGGAGTTACAAATAGTGTGACATAAATTCTGATTCTAGGATCGCATGATAAAGACTCAGGAGGAAAAAAGCAGAAATATTTATGTGAAATAGTGTGACATAAACCCAATATCCCGGTTGAGGCCGTCCTTGTGTGTGCGGAACCTGGCTATCAGTTTCTGCTCCGCGACTCTGCGCTGTCGTGTGTCGCGAAGGCCGCCTTGGAGAACGCTTACCCGAATATCAGAGGCCGAATGCCCGTGACCGCTGAAGTGCTCCCCAACAGGAAGAGAACAGTCTTGCCTGGTGATTGTCGAGCGGTGTTCATTCATCCGTTGTCGCAGCGTCTGCATAGTTTCCCCAATGTACCATGCCTCGGGACATCCTTTCTTGCAGCGTCATAAGAACAGGATATGGCGCTCGACTCATTGATCAACAGTTCCAACGCGCCACAGCGAAAAACCGCACCGACCTCCTCAGAAGACAAACACCGGACACAGTGGACAGAGTACCCTTCGTTGTCCAGTACTTCCCCGGAGCGGAGAAGCTACGGCATCTCCTCCGGAGCCTTCAACATGTCATTGATGAAGACGAACATCTCCCCAAGGCCATCCCCACACCCCCACTTCTTGCCTTCAAACAACCGCACAACCTCAAACAGACCATTGTCCGCAGCAAGCTACCCAGCCTTCAGGAGAACAGTGACCATAACACCACACAACCCTGCCACAGCAACCTCTGCAAGACGTGCCGGATCATCGACACAGATGCCATCATCTCACGTGAGAACACCATCCACCAGGTACACGGTACATACTCTTGCAATTCGGCCAACGTTGTCTACCTGATACGCTGCAAGGCCCTATCCCCATATCCACCCACTAATCCCTCTAACCTACACATCCCAGGACACTAAGGGCAATTTTAGCATGGCCAATCCACCTAACCCGCACATCTTTGGACTGTGGGAGGAAACCGGAGCACCTGGAGGAAACCCACGCAGACACGAGGAGAATGTGCAAACTCCACACAGACAGTGACCTGAGCCGGGAATCGAACCCGGGACCCTGGAGCTGTGAAGCAGCCGTGCTAACCACTGTGCTACCGTGCTGCCCCGCACTGCTGCTTCACAGCTCCAGGGACCTGGGTTGGATTCCCTGCACAGAATGCTTGCATTTACATTTTTTCCTGATTTCTTTTCTTCACAACTTCAACCTCCTTGGTCAGAATGTCATCCCAGGACAAACCCTGGTTTTTAAATGCTGCATTAACTCCGTGAGTGAATTTCTTTACCCTGGAGATGTTCATGAGCGGAACCATGTTCTTTCTGTATCACTAACACCAACTGCTGCTTCATTCCCACGGAGCTTTCTTTCGCTGCAGGCTCTCGATGAGGTTTCCAGCAGCCGCTACCCTTAATTGGAAAGAGGAGATGTGAATCTCGGCACTTGTGCTGGCGGCTGCCTGAGTATAACCCAAGGCAAGGAAATTGAGGATATTGGGGGAGAATGGGACAGACTTCAGGGAGGGTAGGAGAGGCTAATTTTGATTTGATTTATTATTGTCACGTGTATTAACATACAGTGAAAAGTATTGTTTCTCACACACTATACAGACAAAACATACTGTTCACAGAGAAGGAAAGGAGAGAGTGCAGAATGTAGTGTTACAGTCATGGCTAGGGTGCAGAGAAAGATCAACTTAATGCGAGGTAAGTCCATGTGTCTGATGGCAGCAGGGAAGAAGCTGGTCTTGAGTCGGTTGGTACGTGACCTCAGACTTCTTTTTCCCGACGGAAGAAGGTGGAAGAGAGAATGTCCGGGGTGCGTGGGGTCCTTAATTATGCTGGCTGCTTTGCCGAGGCAGCGGCAAGTGTCGTCAGAGTCAATGGATGGGAGGCTGGTTTGCGTGATGGATTGGGCTACATTCACGACCTTTTGTAGATCCTTGCGGTCTTGGGCAGAGCAGGAGCCCATACCAAGCTGTGATACAACCAGAAAGAATGCTTTTTATGGTGCATCTGTAAAAGTTGGTGAGAGTCATAGCTGACATGCCAAATTTCCTTGCCAAATATTGCCACGGGAGGAATCTGATGGCTGGATAGCGAGTACCATGTGTAAGTTGCATCTGTTTGCAGTTTGATGTTAAGGAGACAATTAAACTCTTACGTTGCATCAGAACTTGAGGAGGCATAGCCTGAAATCTCAGGCGGGAGTGGAAACAGCCAAAATTTGTTGAGGAATTAATTTAAAAGGGGTCTTTCCATTTTTTTTAATCAAATATTCTCTACAAGGTTATAGAACTTAACCACAGATGGTTGAGTTAAATAATAAATGATGCCCCCTCCAAAACAATGTACCTGATACAAAATGAACTGCAGATGCTGGGATCTGAAGCCGAAAGAGAAAATGCTGGAAAATCTCAGCGGGTCTGGCAGCATCTGTAAGGAGAGAAAAGAGCTGACGTTTCGAGTCCAGATGACCCTTTGTCAAAGCTACCTGATACAAAAGTCTGTGGGCACATGCCAACTGATTGGAACAGCTTTTTCCCTGCTGCCATCAGACTTTTGAATAGGCTGATCTTTCTCTAAACCCGAGCTATGACTGGAACGATACATGCTGCACCCTCTCCTTTCCTCCTCCATGCTTTGTCTGTGCAGCGCACAAGAAGCAATACTAATACATGTGACAATAAATCAAATCAAAACCTTGAAAGCATTTGTCCATTTCCCAAACCCTGAGCCTTCCTGAATGAAAGCATCTATTTTAAATTGGGAGAGAAACGGAGATTCCATTGCTCTGTTGTCTTTTCTGATGTGGAGATGCCGGCGTTGGACTGGGAAAGACTTGCTGTCTTTCCGATCCCAGCACATCCCAAATGCTTTGCAGCCAATGAAGTACTACTGAGTTAAATTATTTGGTAGGGGGTTGGGGGAGGGGGATTTCCTGAGTAGATTAGGCTGATAAACCTGCTTTTCATCTTTGCTATGCCTCGGGTATGTTCTGTAGCTGTCTACATTAGGTTGGAAAACCAGTTTTGTTATGAATATTAATGCATTTCCAACGGGTGCAGTAACGAGATATACTGCTCTATCATTATTCTGCGTGAAACGTTGAAAATGATGTGCCCAGTAACTTTTTCCTGGGAATCTTGTATAATGTTTTAAAAGTGAATATTTATTTTGACAGAATTCAATATCCTAGTACACAATGTTCTGAGAAGGTGTAATAAGACAATTCTCGCAAAAAGCACAATGCTTGTTGAGATTGGGGAGAGGTTTTCTCTCCAGTAATGTTCATCGTACAATGTCTAAACTATTCGTACTTGCGCAGTCCTCGGTCCACTTGTCCTACTTTCACATCGAGTTGAGAAGGTGGTCAAGGGTAGGATTGTGAAATAAATGCTGGTAATTAACAAAGTCCACCTATGAAGGAGAAATAGTTAGCTATTGTTTCTGAATAAGTCTTTCTCACAGATTTCTTTATTTCCCAGCATATTCTGATTCTCAGGAGCAGAAACTGTTCATGGGTCATGTTCTGTGGATTGCTATAGCAGTAACTCAGTTGTGTCATCTTGACTCAGTTTTTAACATGTGCTCTGAAGGCTTTGAGCCCTGTGCCAATACCTGGTCTGTCATTCCAGTGCATTATTGAAGGAGTGCTGCATTTTTTTTTTCGTTCATTCATGGGATGTGATTGTCGCAAAAAAGGACCAAAATTAATTGCCCATATAACTGCCCTTGCTAAGGCGGTGGTGAGTTGCCACCTTGAGCTGCTTCAATCCATATGATGTCGGTCCACCCCAAGTGCTGTTGGGGAGGGGGCTCCTGGATTTTGACTGAGCCACACCGCAGGGATATGTTTTCAAGTCAGTATGGTGTCTGACTTGGAAGGGAATTTAGAGCTGGTTGGTACTTGCTATCCTTCTGCAGGTGGTGGTGGTGGTTGTGAGTTTGGGAAGTGCTGTTGAAGAATTCAGTTCAACTTTATTGTCATTGTACGGTGCACAAATACAACAAAAAAGTGTATACAACCGGTGCACAACAGACGGCATCTTGTCAAACTGCATTACGGTGTGGTATGGCAGTTAATCCAATTCTGACCAGAAAGCTCTGCATCGGGTAGTCAAAACTGCCCTGTACATTATTGGCACCCAACTGCCAGCCCTTTATCACAAACACTGTCTGTGGAGATCGGGCGCAACAGATGCATTCGAGCTCGAGCCCATATGACCAGGCTCAGGAAAGCTTCTTCCCCAGAGCTGTTACCCAGCTGAACTCCGGCCTTTAACGTATTCCCAGCCGATGGGCATTGTGCAATATGCGTATATACACTTGATGACTGTTGGCACTATTTTAGAATGACTACTTGCATTTGCTTTTTTCTTTTGTATCATAGAAGCCTGCGAGCTCTCTTTTTGTTGTATTTGTGCACTATACGATGACGCAGTTGAATTGAATTGGCCAGGTGAGGTACATTTTGTAGGTGGTGTGTATTGCAAATACCCGTGTTCTCATGCCGAAGGGAATATTCATTCCAGATGGGGAATAGGGTGGAAGTCAAATGTGCTGTTTTGTTCATTAATGTTGAGTTTCTTGAATGCTGGAGCTGCACTCGCCCAGGCAATTGGAGAGCATTCCATTATACTGAGAGGCGAGCAACTCTTAGCACAACCTCTGTCATTATGAAAGTAGCTACAGAACGGCAGATTCCTTGGGGCAGGCTGCCTACTTGGCTCCTTGGTGGAGAATAGAAGAAAGGGAGCAAAGGTCAGCAATAATTTTGATTTACTTGCAATATCAACATTTGGCCAATCGAAATGTAGGTCTACTACTGCCCAAGGGCAATGAAAGGATGGTTACTAAGGCAACATAGGTTAGAGATTAAGGGCGCATTAATGTGTTTTGGCTCCCCCCCCCCCCCCCCCCCGAAGCTGTAAGGCACCTTCGTTTTCTTTTCCCTGCACTATTCAGGTCTGCTCCAATGAAATCCCATGTCATGTTGTTAGACTTTATTTTGTGTGATCTTGCAGTTGAGTATTTAATCGTGGTGTTCAAATCTCATTTAACATAACTGCAATTGGTAGTTAAATGCATTCCTTGTTTCCAGCAAAACAAAAGTGAAGGACAACTTTCCGCTTTCTCAGACCGTGAACTCTTGTCAATATGCTCACGTGGACATGGTTTCACAATGCCTTTCTGTACCCCAGGGGCAATCTCTGGGTGCTGCTGAGGATATCAGATTTCAGTTTTGTTTAGTTTGTTGACCTACCTAACTAACTACTTTTCAGCCGTATTACTAAAATATGCTCATTTTGACAATGATGGCAGTATTTTCCTTTGTTCTGAAGAGAGAGGAGTGGATTCCTGGGAATATATCAGTATTTTCCTGGGGTTGGTGTCTGTTTTATTTATTAGTCACAAGTAGGCTTGCATTAACACTGCAATGAACTTAGTGTGAAAATCCCCTCGTCGCCACACTCTAGCGCCTGTTCGGGTACACTGAAGGAGAATTTAGCATGGCCAGTACACCTAACCAGCACATCTTTTGGACTGTGGGAGAAAACCCATGCAGACACTGGGAGAACGTGCAAACTCCACACAGACAGTGACCCGAGGCTGGGAATCGAACCCGGGTCCTTGGCGCTGTGAGGCAGCAGTGCTAACCACTGTGCTGCCATGCTGCCCCGTGTGGGGTGTGTGTGGCCCCATGTGGTGTGTGTATGGCCCCGTGTGGGGTGTGTGTGACTATTTTCCCAACTCGACTCGCACGTAGAAAAGCTTTGAAGTGAGGTTAATTTTTAAAATTTTATGTCCCAGGGCAATTATGTCTTTAATCGTTGATGATGCGTTCCCACTTCTGTAATCTTCGCAATAGGAATACTAAACTGTGCTCCTATTTGTCTATTGTTTACAACACTATCTTGATGATCAGGTTAACTCGAGCCAAAGGTGTAAGGTGAGAGGGTGACATTTCAAAAATACAAACACTTTTACCTACGTCTCGATCAGAGATGCAAGGTGGGGGACACCTTTCTTTAAACTAGGCTGGCCACAGCACTGAACAAATACCGATGTTCAGATAACAAAATTGTGGCCTGGGAGACCAGAAGGCACGAGGCAATGAACTGCAGTGCATTGTTCCAGTGAAGCTGGCTATGTTTGTTAATGAAGCCTGGAGGCTGGAGCAGAACTGTCAGTTCTGTCACATCATATCTGCTGCCCCCAAGTAATTCTATTATATTCTGTCACTTGCCCAATGAGCAGAAACTCCAAAAGAGGTCAACTGTGCACAAATCATTCCGTCTAGTAATGCTGACTGCTCTGTGCAAATTATATTTAATCTTGCGATCTGAATTATTCAGTACTGCATGCCACAACTGTCTTTTATTTTTATATGGATAATCCCCCACTCTCCCTTGGATCTCCCAGATCAGATGAGAAACACTGGCCGACAAATCACCTCTGCTGTATCTCATTGCTGTACTGTGTAACGCAAGCCTTTGTTATAATCCCAGTTTGGCTGTAGTATTACCCCTCATGTCTGACTGTACTGTTGGCTTGGCTGCTACTAATGGATTTTCGGCATTTGATATCACCAGTCCGTGCAACAAACAAAAGTTGGAATGCAGATCATTCTTGTAGAAACATTTGTAATCTGTCCTTGTATTGCCGTAGTGTTTGAATTATGCTTTGGGGAGAAGTATAATTTTGCCCACCACTGAACCCTCTTCTTGGTCAATAAAGAATTGGGTACCAAACACTCCCCCTCTCTTACCCTCCTTGGAAGCTGGTTCCCCAGGTCACTGTGCGCAGTGAAGATTAGCACTTGTGTCATCACTTCAACTTCAGTAGGAAATGATATTTGATTCAGGTGGTGAGTTTCTAAGAATTATCTTGACATTGGGAAATGTCTATAGATTGCTAATGACTAGTATTTTTAAAGTTCATTCATTGGATGTTGCCAGCACCCCGATTTGCACTTGAACTGAGTGCATTTTAAGAATCAACCACGTTGCTGTGCTTCTGGAGTCTAATGTAGGCATTTAAAGTTTATTTATTAGTCACAAGTAGACTTTCATTAACACTGCAATGAAGTTACTGTGAAAATCCCCTTGTCGCCACACTCCGGCGCTTGTTTGGGTTACACTGAGGGAGAATTTAGCACTGCCAATGCACCCTAACCTGCACGTCTTTTGGACTGTGGGAGGAAACTCACGCAGACACGGGGAGAACGTGCAAACTCCGCACAGACAGTGATCCAAGCCGGGAATCGAACCCGGGTGCTGTGAAGCAGCAGTGCTAACCACTGTGCCACCGTGCTACCCCAGTGACCCATATGGGTCTTTACAACAATCAACAATGGTTTAATGGGCATTATTCCACTTCTAATTCCAGCTTTTTAAAAAAAAATTGAATTCAAATTTCACCATCTGCCATGGTGGGTTTTGAACCTGGGACTCCAGAGCATTACCCTGGGTCTCTGGATCCTGCAATAATGCCAGTGCCACCATTTACCCCGTATGAGTGAGTTCAGAGTAACAGTCTGTGAAAGGTTTCCAGTTCTGTTACTGGATCTGCTGCAACAGATATAAATAGGCAGGTTCAGTAGCCTTTGAAACAGTGTTAAATAGTGATCTATAATTTGAATGGAATAGTTTGTAGAATGGCTAATGTGAAGCTATAAAAGACTGCTTTCCATAGAACATAGAACATAGAACATTACAGCGCAGAACAGGCCCTTCGGCCCACGATGTTGCACCGACCAGTTAAAAAAAAACAGAGCGTTCAAAGTTTGTATTAAACTCAGCAATGTCTCCATTCAATTTCGTGTGTTTGAGTGTCATATGGAGCTGACCTTTTATTGTAGAATAATTCTCGAAACCTTTCTCTGTTCCTATTTATCTCCTTAATCTTGTGTAGGAAATGCCCAAGAGGGCTTTGTGAAGTAAGTATCCTTTTCCCCTCTTACTCTGCCATCTTACTTCATCTGATTTATTAATGAGTGCACTTGATCCTCCCACTCTCTAATTTTTTTTTGTTTTATTAAGACTTTTTTATGCCTCCCCCCCCCCCCCCCCCCCCCCCACCCCCCGGGCGTTTTAAAAAAAGATAGTGTTTTTAAATCATCGATAGTGTTTTTTAAATCGTCGATACCACACTGAGGACTCTAGTAGAAAACAGTTTGCTGTTAACCTTTAACTAACATAAACCTTGTGTTAGAAAATGCCTGGAGGACATTAGCCTATCTTCCGGTTTTCACTGCTGTCTTACTCTTTTTGTAGCTGGATGCCTTTGTCCAAATGGTCCGAGATTTTGCAGTTACCTTATACCTAGATTAGGATCCTGGAATCCACTTGAACAAGTATGATATTGAGATTCAAGTGGACCACCTGGAGTTGATGTTGGAATTTTAACCAAGGTTAGCCAAAGAGCATCTACAAATCTGCTGTCTTTAAGTTTTTACTATTAATTAGAATAGAATCCCCTCAGTGCGGAAGGAGGCCATTCGGCCCATCGGGTCTGCACCGACCACAATCCCACCCAGGCCCTATCCCCACAAACCCATGTGTTTACCCAGCTAATCCCCCTGACGCTAAGGGGCGATTTGCATTAAATTGATCTTTCTCTACACCCTAGCTATGACTGTTACACATTCTGCACTCTCTCCTTTCCTTCTCTATGAATGGTATGCTTTGTATAGCGGCAAGAAACAATACTTTTCACTGTATACTAATACATGTGACAAATCAAATCAATGCACCTAACCAGCGCATCTTTCAGACTGGGGGGGGAAACCAGAGCACCTGGAGGAAACCCACGCAGACACGGGGACAATGTGCAAACTCCAAACAGTGACCCAAGGCTGAAATTGAACCTGGGTCCCTGGCGCTGTGAGGCAGTAGTGCTAACCACTGTGCCAATTAGTGATTGGTAATGGATCATTCAACCTCCAAGGGGCACAACTGCTTCAAGCGAGGGAGGCATTTGGGGTGGAAATAACAAGTGACGTTGTTGCTGCTTGCATAAGATGCGCTTCCACATGAGTTCTGTTCTTGTCTTCATTACCGCTGCCTCTGTCAAAGCCAGGAAGGACATGCCAGTAAGCTGCCTATCCAACTAAATCCCAACATCTTTAATGATCAGTCACATCGGGATATCTTCAGAGATTGAGTGAAACGTTTGGGTAAATCGAAGTGAAAGATGTTTTCTATCTTTACTCCCCTTCCACCACCCAAGAAATTATTCAGTATAGACTTTTCACACTTGCATTGGTTCCATGCCTGTTGTCTGTTTTGGAACAGGAAACCAACTCCAGGATCTATTCTGGACCGTGATTGCTTGGTGCGGAATAACAAGTTGCTGCATCGTTCTCCTAACAGCATGAAGGTGACTTTCTGTGACCGACACAAACTTGAAGCCAAAGTGTGCGACAGTAATTGATGGTTGTAAAACAATGGTTTACTTATTGCTCAAACTGAGCTGTAAAAATACATTCCTGCACGTCCCTGCATACTTTCCAAATTGTCCACAGCTACTGTGCAATTCATTGTTGTGGTCAACAGATGTGAATTTGTGGACAAACGTTGTTTTTTGGGAAAGCTGAGACAACTTAAAGAATTGTGCAGTGAGTTCTGATCTGGAATGCACTGCCTGGGAGAATGGTGAAAGCAGCCAGGCTATTCCTTGGTCAGTGTTTTCTGTAACCAGCTACTAAAAGTTTGGGGGCGGGTGGGGGGGTCTTAACTCTCCAATTTATCTAAACGACATAACCCTCTTCATCTGAGAACTTTTGACACTCAACTTCTTTTACTTTTAAACTTGGCTAAATCGGGGATTTAAATTCTGAATAGTCATTTCAGCCCTACTTTCACCAATTTTTTGGTTTATTTTTGTCACGTGTATCGTGATACTGTGAAAGTATTGTTTCTTGTGCGCTAAACAGAGCATACCATTCATAGAGAAGGGAAGGAGAGGGTGCAGAATGTAGTGTTACAGTCATAACTTGGATGTAGAGAAATATCAACTTAGTGTGAGGTAGGTCCATTCAAAAGTCTGACAGCAGCAGGGAAGAAACTGTTCCTGAGTCGGTTGGTACGTGACCTCAGACCTTTGTATCTTTTTCCTCACTGAAGAAGGTGGAAGAGAGAATGTCCGGGGTGCGTGGGGTCCTTAATTATGCTGGCTGCTTTTCCGAGGCAGCGGGAAATGTAGGCAGAGTCAATGGATGGAAGGCTGGTTTGCGAGATGGATTGGGCTTCGTTCGCAACCCTTTTTAGTTCCTCGTGGTCTTGGGCAGAGCAGGAGCCCATACCAAGCTGTGATAGAATGCTTTCTTTGGTGCATCTGTAAAGGTTGGTGAGAGTTGTAGCGGATGTGCCAAATTTAATCCCTGGCCTTTTGCTTCAAGAAGTCTCACAACACCAGGTTAAAGTCCAACAGGTTTATAGCCAAGTTCCGCACACATGAGGACGGCCTAAACCTGGATGTTGGATTTATGTCACATTATCAGTAACCCCCACAGCTTGTCTCCTGGGCTTGCGGAATCTCACTAGCTGTTCTGTCTGGAGACAATACACATCTCTTTAACCTGTGTTTAATGCTCCCTCCACCCACATTGTCTGTACCTTTAAGACCTGGCTGGCTTTAGGGATTCGCATTCTAATCAGTATTCTGTAACTTGATTTTGTGTCTGTGCCCTGTTTGAGAGCACATTTCCACTCCATGTGATGAAGGAGCAGCGCTCCGAAAGCTTATGGTATTTGCTACCAAATAAACCTGTTGGACTTTAACCTGGTGTTGTGAGACTTCTTACTGTGTTCACCCCAGTCCAACGCCGGCATCTCCACATCTTTTGCTTCAACCCAGGTCAAAGGGAAATCAAAACCATTCTTTTATTCAGCTTATTAATGGAGAAAAAATATCAGCGACAATTACATATTTAGTTGTTTGTCAAATAATCAATAAGTTGCATCAATATGTGACTAAGTAAAACCGGATTCATTGCTGTAAGGTTACAAGCGACTGACATTAGTTCCACCAATCTTTATTTTTAAGGCACTTCTACATGTGCTTGCTTATCTGCATTTGCTTTACTCTTGGATTCTCTTCCTAGGTGTTGTGACTTATCGTGGCTTTCTTGAGATTACCCACACTACCAAAGCAAGAGCCCAGTGACGGCCAATGCAACATGGCGCATCATGTACTCCATAGTTGATGACCTGAGAGTCCAACCGGGTATGGAAATAAAATGCACGGTAAGCTTTGTTGAGAAGAAATTTCAAAAGACTGTCTTGGGCTCGGAGGTTGCAGTTGTGAGCTGGAGGTTTGCAGAGTTTAACATGTGAATTATTACTGGACCGTGCAATGCAGAAGGAGGCGTTTCAGTTTGCTGTGCCCTTGCTGGCTCTTTGTAACAAATGGTGGGGTTTTGCTGTGTTCAGGATCAGCTCAGAAACTCCCAAAGCATTTTGTTGAAGTTAGCCTCGACCCCAACTTTTACTTTTGATTTTGGCAACAGTGGGAACATCAGGTGTTTTGCTCCAGGTATGATGCCATTGACCCACGAGGAAGCTTTGATCAAAACAAATTTTATTTAAGAATATAACAAAGAATTAACACGACTTTTATCAATTAAAATCCTTAAACCTGACAAAGTATTATTCGTATCCAAGAGAAGAGATTGAATAAACTGGGATTGTTCTCCCTGGAAAGACACAGGCTGAGGGGTGACCTGATAGAAGTTTTAGAAAATTATGAGCGGTGTCGATAGGGTGAACAGTTGGAACCTTTTCCCCGGGGCAGAAATGACAATTAAAGGGGGCACAAGTTCAAGATTGGTGGGGGGCGGGAAGGTTCAGTGGAGATGTGCGGGGGAAGTTCTTTACACAGAGGGTGGTGGGGGCCTGGAATGCACTGCCACGTGAGGTGGTTGAGGCAGTTACGTCAGCCACATTTAAGACTTATCTGGATAAGACACATGAACAAACGGGGAAATAGAGCAATATAAGCGGTTGGTCTAGATAGGTAAAGGTGTCCAGCACAGGCTTGGAGGGCCGAAGGGCCTGTTCCTGTGCTTTACTGTTCTTTGTACTATAACAACAATCTCTATAGTTCCAATTTATAACAATATCCCCAGAGACATGCATCCTCGTTCAGAATTAGTTCACACAAAAACCAAGTATATTCACGTGGCACTAGATTTCTAGCTTTTTAACCTTTACGGACAGAGATCCAGATTGCAGTTTCCAGAGGAGGATATATCATCAAACAGCAGACCTTCAGAGAAGTAAACCTAGTATCTGGCAGTTCCCAGTCTTCAGACTGCAGAGACAGAAAGGGATACTTCTGTCTGCAGCTTCCAAACCGCAACTAACCTTGAATTCTCTGTGTAAGCCTAGCTCCACCCAGTCATATGACATTATCCGTCAATCAACCTAATCAAGTCCTACTCTGCCAAACCACAGGGGAACCACTAAAAACAACAGAACAGCAATAGTCCAGATTAAAACAAACATTCCAGCAATTAGAAGCAATTATGCTGTTGCAGTAACAATGCAGGGCTGCTGGATGAAGATAAAAGGGCATTGGTGGTAATAAACTGCTAAAACAGCCTGCAGAAGGAACATGACAAATACATTTCTTAAAGGCACGGTATTGTCACAGCGGTGTTTAAAATAATAGCCCTGAGTTGATTCCATATTGACTGGTGTTCATTTAACAGCGCAGTGGCGTGCGTTGCTTTTTATTTTGCTGGATTTTCACTATGCCTGGCATGAACAAACTGTCTCACAGTGCCTTGGTTTCACACTGCATGTGATGCATCTTTTGGTAGATGTCACATCATGTTTAATGTGCTAAGGGATTCTGTTAACCACATTATAAACGGAAACAAATCCTAATTAATTGACTGTTTTGTGAAAATCAGGATTGGGAGTGATCATCTTTGAATGCATATGCGGAGCTGTAAAGTTTATTCATTAGTGTCACAGCAGGCTTACGTTCACAGTAGCTTCATTGCAGTGTTAAAGTCAGATAGTCGCTGCACTCCCGCACCTGTTAGCATGGCCGATGCACCTAACCAGCACGTCTTTCGGACTGTGGGAGGAAACCGGAGCACCCGGAGGAAACCCACGCAGATGTGGGGAGAACGTGCAAACTCCGGCACAGACAGTGACCCAAGTCGGGAATCGAACCCGGGTCACTGGCGCTGTGAGGCAGCAGTGCTAACCACTGTGGCACCGTGCTGCCTCAGGAGAGCTCTCTACTGGTCATGATATGTGCTGCTGGCTGCTAATTTGAGAGTTTATAAGGTAGCTGGTGTGGGGATGAGGGGGAGAAATAGCTTTAGTGATGTTGTTGAAGTTAGGACTCTAGTCATGTTGTTAAACTAGAATAGAGGGAATGTTACTCTGCCGTGAACTGTGCTGAACCTGACCTGGGAGAACTTGCGCATCCAGTGTGAAGATGGTTCCCTTTGGGAAATGTGACATTTAATAAGAAAACATTCACCAGAAGAATGTTTCCACTTCATCCTCACACTTTATGATGCTGTCATTGCTTCTTTATTTAAAAGAAATTAACATTTTTACTATGGACCCTTTTATAAAAAAAGGGACATGCACCCAAAATATTCTACCTTGCTCTGTTTCTCTGCCGAATGCTGCCTGACTCAGCTGTTGAACATACCCCCCTTGAACCTGAGCCCATGCCCTGACACGCTGCAGCATTCTGGCATGTTCTGCATATTGAAATAAACCGACCATTCACAACTTTAAGTTCAGTGAACTTTGTGAAATTTGTGATTTTTTTTAAAATGTAAGTTTCCCATGGACCGAATCTTAATTCTCAGAGAAGTTCGCAGCTCACCCGTTACAAAGGAACATTGGAAGGAATGTAGCTGCTGAATGTTCCCAGTGTTTGCTTGTTTTGTTTGACTTTTCTCATCCGTGTTGTTCAAATCTTTTAGTTCATGTATGCTGTCTCTCCGATTTTATCTCTGGGCATATTGGAGTAAGCAAGAAGCCCCATGCAGATAGTTCACTGTGAGAGCCAGGACCATTTTAACCTCTGTCCCTTTTCACACGTTGTGCTAAACCTTCTACCAAAGCTGGTGGCAGTAACATCACATCTAGAAATAGAATCCCTACAATGCAGGAAGCGGCCATTCGGGTCTGCACCGACAACAATCCCATCCAGGCCCTATCCCCGTATTTACCCCCCTAATCCCTCTAACCTACATACCCCGGGAGACAAAGGGGCAATTTAGCATGGCCAATGCACCTAACCTGCACATCTTTGGACTGTGGGCCATGAAGCTTCTAGTGGGCTGGAGCAGTGGAGCAAGGGCATGAACCCAGGCGCAAAGTTAGTATGTGCATATATAATGAGGATGCGTGGCAGGGTTGGGGTGGACAGTGCAACAATGCTGGAAGGACAAGAGGAAGGGCTTGTTCCAAAGAGGCCTAAGGATTTCTTATGGGACACTGTGGACCCCCTTCCACTGCTGCTCCCGGGACACTGTGGACTCACTTCTGCTGTTGCTCCCAGCCCATATGGAACCTTCACAAGCGTTTGGGGGGAAAAAATAACATACTTTGTCATCTTGTTTTGCTTTGCCATTCCTCCTGCCCCTGTTGTGTTCTGTGTCCACGATGGGGGCCTGTGACCTCATGTTAAGCAGGTCCCTGGATGCCTGGAGTGGACAGTCCATCACATGTGCTTAACTCTATTTTGTAAAAGTGGTAAGGAGTGGGTAACTGCTGTGACTCCCCGCCCCACTTCCCATCCCATTCATGTAAGGCATTTAGTTTCATTGGGTTTATAAGAATTAGTAGCAAAATTATCATCTGAGGCAGGTGCCCATTGACATGTTTGGATTGGTTCACGTTTTAAAATGAAGCTTCCAGGCAGACCCTGGCGCCAGGTTGGCAAACTCTTTGCAGGTGTTGAGTGTCTAATAACACAGACATCTGCTCAATAATTGCAGAGGCTATATTTAGAAAAGGTTATGAACAAAAAATTGTCTAGGAAAATGTTTTAACATTTGATCATGCGGTTCAGATGGTGGATTGCTTTTCAACTTTGCTGCTCCATTTGTTAGTATCATGCAAACGTATCTTGTGACAATGTGATCTGCGGTAGGTCATGTTTGACCAATCTATTAGAGTTTTTCGAGGAGGTTACCAGGAAAGTGGATGAAGGGAAGGCGGTGGATGTTGTCTACCTGGATTTCAGCAAGGCCTTTGACAAGGTCCCTCATGGGAGGTTAGTTAGGAAGGTTCAGTCGCTAGGTATACATGGGGAGGTAGTAAATTGGATAAGACACTGGCTCAATGGAAGAAGCCAGAGAGTGGTTGTGGAGGATTGCTTCTCTGAGTGGAGGCCTGTGACTAATGGTGTGCCGCAGGGATCGGTGTTGGGTCCATTGTTGTTTGTCATCTATATCAATGATCTGATGATAATGTGGTCAATTGGATCAGCAAGTTTGCTGATGATACAAAGATTGGAGGTGTAGTGGACAGTGAGGAAGGTTTTCAAAGCTTGCAGAGGGATTTGGACCAACTAGAAAAATGGGCTGAAAAATGGCAAATGGAATTTAAGGCAGACAAGTGTGAGATATTGCACTTTGGAAGGACAAATCAAAGTAGAACGTACAGGGTAAATGGTAGGACTCTGAAGAGTGCAGTTGAACAGAGGGATCTGGGAATACAGGTACAGAATTCCCTAAAAGTGACGTCACAGGTGGATAGGGTCGTAAAGAGTGCCTTTGGTACATTGGCCTTTATAAATCGGAGTATCGAGTATAAAAGTTGGAGTGTTATGGTAAGGTTATATAAGGCATTGGTGAGGCCGAATTTGGAGTATTGTGTACAGTTTTGGTCACCTAGTTACAGGAAGGATGTAAATAAGATTGAAAGAGTGCAGAGAAGGTTCACAAGGATGTTGCCGGGACTTGAGAAGCTGAGTTAGAGAGAGAGATTGAATAGGTTGGGACTTTATTCCCTGGAGCGTAGAAGATTGAGGGGAGATTTGATAGAGGTGTATAAGATTTTGATGGGTATAGTTAGTGAATGCAAGCAGGCTTTTTCCGCTGAGGCTAGGGGAGAAAAAAACCAGAGGGCATGGGTTAAGGGTGAAAGGAGAAAAGTTTAAAGGGAATATTAGGGGGGGCTTCTTCACGCAGAGAGTGGTGGGAATGTGGAATGAGCTGCCGGATAAATTGGTAAATGCGGGGTCACTTTTAACATTTAAGAAAAACTTGGTCGGGTTCATGGATGAGAGGGGTGTGGAGGGATATGGTCTAAGTGCAGGTCAGTGGGACTAGGCATAAAATGGTTCGGCACAGACAAGAAGGGCCAAAAGGCCTGTTTTCTGAGCTGTAATTTTCTATGGTTCTATGGCACAGTGGTTAGCACTGCTGCCTCACAAAGCCAGGAACCTGGGTTTGATTCCCAGGTTGGGTCACTGTCTTTGTGGAGTTTGCACGTTCTCCCCGTGTCTGCGTGGGTTTCTTCCGGGTGCTCTGGTTTCCTCCCACAGTTCAAAAGGTGTGCTGATTAGGTGCATTGGCCATGCTAAATTCTCCCTCAGTGTACCCGCACAGGCACTGGAGTGTGGCGACTAGGGAATTTTCACAGTAACTTCATTGCAGTGTTAATGTCAGCATACTTGTGACTAACAATCAAACAAACAAGTCCAGTTTTTCAGTGTGAAGCTGTTTCCATGTGCACACATTATATTCTGTTTTAGGTTGCACATGCTGTTAATTCCGAATAACTGATTTAGACTTTTTGCTGGTTCCATGAATACAAAAGCCGATTTATTTAACTAACTGTATCAATTCCTCACTACATTGAAGTCATTTCTTACACACAAAAAAAGTACCTGTTATGCTTGCCTGCTTGGCGTAGTGTACAATAGTAAACCCAACTTTGTCTTTCCCTCGCCCACCGCTCTGACCCTGGCAAATAATTAAAATTTTTGTGAGCAGCCATTTATTTCTGTGGTGAACAAACTTGGCAGTATCGCAAATGACGGTAGCTGTAATGACTCGGGAAGCCCGTCTGTAAAGAAACATAGTTTATTACGGAATGCAAACTAAAACCACTACCGTGGTGTACACACACTCGTTCATGTCTGGGACCACGGTTCAGCAAGCCTAGTCCTGGGCCTGCTTTAGAAAAGGCTTGGGTAATGCAGGCCACTGCCTGTTACCAGGGGAACTTGTAGTCAACGGGTTCCACAGGCAGATCAATCGGTGATTCCCCATGGACCTCATGGGGGTTATCGCAGTAGCTAAATTCCTTCTGTAAACAGCAGAGTACATTTTTTCACAGAAATCCCTTTTGTCAGCTATCCCCATTATAACTAGTCTCTCAACACCAGGTTAAAGTCCAACAGGTTTATTTGGAATCATGAGCTTTCGGAGCGCTGCCCGGGTGAGTCACCTGATGAAGGAGCAGAGCTCCGAAAGCCCGTGATTCCAAATGAACCTGTTGGGCTTTAACCTGGTTATATAATAGAATATAATACAATATAAGGATATATTGGCCTTGGAGGGAGTGCAGAGAAGGTTCACCAGGTTGATACCAGAGATGAGGGGTGTTGATTATGAGGAGAGATTGAGCAGATTGGGTTTGTACTCGTTGGAATTTAGAAGGCTGAGGTGGGATCTTATAGAGACCTATAAGATAATGAAGGGGCTGGATAGGGTAGAGAGGGAGAGATTCTTTCCACTTAGAAAGGGAGCTAGAGGGCACAGCCTCAAAATAAAGGGGGGTCAGTTTAGGACAGAGTTGAGGAGGAACTTCTTCTCCCAGAGGGTGGTGAATCTCTGGAATTCTCTGCCCACTGAAGTGGTGGAGGCTACCTCGTTGAATATGTTTAAATCACAGATAGATGGATTCCTGATCGGTAAGGGAATTAGGGGTTATAGGGATCAGGCGGGTAAGTGGAACTGATCCACTTCAGATCAGCCATGATCTTATTGAATGGCGGGGCATGCTCGAGGGGCTAGATGGCCGACTCCTGTTCCTATTTCTTACGTTCTTGTGTTCCTAACCTGGTGTTGTGAGACTTCTTATGGTGCCCACCCCAGTCCAATGCTGGCATCTCCACATGCCCATTATAACTGGCATAGTGTACTGATATTCTATAATGCTCCCTTGTCACAACGATCTGGGTTAGACTAAGGGAGGAACTTTCTTTGGTCAACTCCGAGGCATGTCTGTTGTGGAGCCAACACAGTCAATGACTCACGTAGCTTCTGTCAGTTGTTTTTGTCAGTTTTGCTTTGCAGATTTTGGTGACCTCACTAACCTGTGTATACAAGGTGTGTCACTGTTCCTGTTATTCAGCATGCCATTTAGGAACTGCTTTGAAAGGACTTATTGAAAGTAAGCTTCCACTTTTGTGCTGTGTTGCTTGCTGGTGAAATGTATTTAGAAGGATGTTTTCCCTTGTGCCTCTCTGGCCCTTGTCTTTGAATCTAAAAGTACTTGCCTCTTCCTTGCAAGTTCTTTATTTATTGCCCTGATCAGGGGTGTAAAATGCTCATGGTTGATTTTTTTTCTTTGTGAGTTCTCTTGCGGGTCAGAAAGCTAAAACTAAGATTTAATTTGAAGAGCCTGAAGATATTTTGTAAAAATATATTGAGATAGCCACTGAAGGTATACGGAGGTTAGGGCTCTAAACTAGTGATATCTTGCTAGACTTTTTAGAATCTCACCGTGCAGAAGGAGGCCATTTGGCCCATTGAGTCTGTACCGACCATAATCCCAGCTAGTCCCCCTGATACTCGGGGGCAATTGAGCATGGCCAATCCACACACCTTTGGACTGTGGGAGAAAACCCACGCCGACATGGAATTGAACCTGGGTCCATGGAGGCAGCAGTGCTAACCACCGTGCCACCTGACAGAGCGTTGGAAATTAATGGCTGAATGTAAAACAGGATGAAACCTCAATTGGACATGTGTGCATTGCAATCAAATACTATTTTGAAAACGGCCAAATGGCACATTCAGGACTGTGTATTTTGAAGTCTTCAACATACGGTAGAGTTCAAATGTTAGTGATGGCACCACCAACATGTGGAAGAACACTTCCTTAAAAGTGATGAAAAACTTGTAGCTTAAGATTTGGTCGCAGCTCGTTAAGAATAAATTCCAACCAGTCTTGCATCTATAAGTATTAATGTTCACCCTGCATCTATCAAAGTCTAGGTTTCCTGTAGTGTCACATCTACCCCAAGCACTTATTGTGTCTCAGGTTAATTTTGCGCGCACAAAAAAATTATTTCAAAGCCACTACAGTGGTTTCGTTTAAATAAGTCTAGGGACTACTTCTTGTTTAAGAGACATTCCATTTTAATCAGAGAAAGTGTTATGTAGTTGATATGGACCTTGCTGCCACTAGATGAATCGTGTGTGTGTGTGAGATCATCTCTTTCCCCCTGAGAGCATGCAAGTGACATCTGTGGTAGGGGACATCATTATACATTCCAAAGCATATCCAGTGTGGGGGGGGGGGGGGGGGGAAGATGAGAAGCAGGTGATCTGATTTTCTTTTAAATTGGCAGTAAAATAATTACTTGCCCTAGACTTCATGACTCCTTTTGCTGTTGGGGTTGAAGAGAGACCATGTGGGCCCCATGTGCTTCTGGATGACTAATCATGGAGCATTGTTGTTCAAAGTTGCTTAAAAAAATTAATAGCACTACACAAGTGCCTGTTTAAAATTGTGACACATCTGTAATGCCAGAAATCTCTTGTGCGTTTTTAAGAGACTTTTGCTTCAAGGCCTCCGCCCCTGTCTTTGTTCTGCATTCCATTTGGGTAACGATTGTGAAAGTATTGATTTGTTCAGCCACTTGATATACCCAAAGGGAGATTACTGCAAGATGTGGAGTGATTGACTTTTGATAACTACAAGAGCCATTGTGCTGATGCTGGTTGAGAGAAGGGAACCATATTCTTGGGTTTAAAATGTCTTGATCTGACGCTCGGAAGGCTGGAGAAAGTGCTCAGTGACTTTGAATTCTTTCCCTGTGCTGTTCCACCAATTCCCTGTTCTCTCTTCCCCCACCCCCCACTCCCACCGTTCCATGCAAAAGGCCAACCTCTATAGCCAGATGTTAATACTATTGTCCCCAGTATCATTAATGCGAATCGATTCCAAAAGCTGCAGCACTGACGGGGGGGGGGGGGGGGGGGGAGGAGACTAATGCCCTTGAGAGCATTGGTCAGTGGGATTATCTTGCATGAGTTGCATCAATATGCGCATTGATTACTTATGATTTCTTTTTTAATTTGGTAGCGGGGTGTGAGAAAGAAAGATACTCGATGTGGCATACCAAAGGGCAGAAACGAGGCGAGAGGGATCTGTGCTAATATAGGGAATTGATATCACGCCATGACAGAGTACAAATCTAATAGTCCATCAGCAGATAAGGCTGTAAGCTACAAAAATAATAAAAGGTCAAAGCTTAAGGCACGTAGCATTCAAAGCAAAAGTGCAAATAGAAATAAGCTCAAGACGTAGGAGCAGATTAGTAGCACATTCTCCTCGTGTCTGCGTGGGTTTCCTCCGGGTGCTCCGGTTTCCTCCCACAGTCCAAAGATGTGCGGGTTAGGTTGATTGGCCATGCTAAAATTGCCCCTTCGTGTCCTGAGATGTGTCGGTTCGAGGGATTAGCAGGTTAATATGTAGGGGTATGGGGGTTGGGCCTGGGTGGGATTGTGGTCGGTGCAGACTCAATGGGCCAAATGGCCTCTTTCTGCACTGTAGGCTTTCTATGATTTCTATTAGGCCAGTCCGCCCAACGAGTCCACTCCGCCATTCGATCATGGCTGATATGCTCCTCATCCCCATTTTCCTGCCTTCTCCCCATAACCCTTCAACCCACTCCCAATTAAAAATCTGTCTTAACTCCTCAAATTTACTCACTGTCCCAGCACCCACCGCAGTCTGGGGTAGCGAATTCCACAGATTCACCACCCTTTGTGAGAAGTAGTTTCTCCTCAACTCTGTTTTAAATTTGCTACCCCTTATCCTGAATGAATAAGTACAATCCGATTGCTGTGACAGAGACATGGCTGCAGGATGACATAGATTGGGACCTGAATGTTGAAGGGTATGTGACATTTGGGAAGGACAGGAAGTGGAGAGCAGGTAGAGGGCAGCTCGGGTAATTCATGATGTGATCCCACTCATTCGAGAGGGATAACCCAAGTTCAGGAAATCAGGATGTAGAAATGATTTGGGTTTAGATGAGAAATTATAAAGGCAAGAAGTCACTCGTGGGAGTGGTGTACAGGCCCCCTAATTGTAACTACACTGTAGGACCGAGGATAAAAGATGTAATGGTAACGTGTCAGAAAGTTACTGCAATATTAATGGAGGATTTTAATCTACATATAGATTGGAAAAATTCGATGGGCAAAGGTAGCTTGGATGAGTTCATTAAATGTTTTTGGGATAGTTTCTTCGAAGATGTTCTGGAGCCAACCAGGGGGCAGGCTGTCCTCAACCTAGTATTGTGCAATGAGATGGGATTATTTGGTCGGCAGGATGGCAGAGTGGTTAACACTGCTGCCTCACAGCGCCAGCAATCCAGGTTCGATTCCCAGCTTGGATCACTGTTGGTGCGGAGTCTGCACGTTTTCCCTGTGTCTCCGTGGGTTTCCTCCGGGTGCTCCGGTTTCCTCCCACACTCCAAAGATGTGCGGGTTAGGTGGATTGGCCGTGCTAAATTGCCCCTTAGTGTCAGGGGAACTAGCTAGGGTAAATGTATGGGGTTGTGGGGATGGGGCCGGGTGGGCTTGTGGTCGATGCAGACTTGATGGGCCGAATAACCTCCTTCTGCGCTGTAGGGATTCTATGATGACCTCCAGTGAAGGCACCCCTAGGTATCAGCAATCAGAACATGATTGAATTTTGCATTTCAGTTTGAGGGAGAGACGTGTGTGCCCAAGACTAATATTTTAAACTTAAATAAGGACAATTTATGAAGGCGATAAAGTGAACAAAGAACAATACAGCACAGGAACAGGCCCTTCGGCCCTCCAAGCCCGTGCTGCTCCCTGGTCCAAACTAGACCATTCCTTTGTATCCCTCCATTCCCACTCCGTTCATGTGGCTATCTAGATAAGTCTTAAACGTTCCCAGTGTGTGCGCCTCCACCACCTTGCCCGGCAGCGCATTCCAGGCCCCCACCACTCTGTGTAAAATACGTCCTTCTGATATCTGTGTTAAACCTCCCCCCCCCCCACCCCCCTTCACCTTGAACCTATGACCCCTCGTGAACGTCACCACCGATCTGGGGAAAAGCTTCCCACCGTTCACCCTATCTATGCCTTTCATAATTTTATACACCTCTATTAAGTCTCCCCTCATTCTCCGTCTTTCCAGGGAGAACAACCCCAGTTTACCCAATCTCTCCTCATAACTAAGCCCCTCCATACCAGGCAACATCCTGGTAAACCTCCTCTGTACTCTCTCCAAAGCCTCCACGTCCTTCTGGTAGTGTGGCGACCAGAACTGGACGCAGTATTCCAAATGCAGCCGAACCAACGTTCTATACATCTGCAACATCAGACCCCAACTTTTATACTCTATGCCCTGTCCTATAAAGGCAAGCATGCCATATGCCTTCTTCACCACCTTCTCCACCTGTGACGTCACCTTCAAGGATCTGTGGACTTGCACACTGACTAATATGTTTCAGGGATCAATGAACAGATACTCCAAGGCAAAAACTTGAGGGATATTTCAGAATACACATTCCAGTTGGGAAGAAATATTCCAAGGGGAGAGCTCATCATCTGTGGTTAACAAAAGTTAGACCATATTAAATTTAAAAACATGTATTTGCGCAAAGACAAGCAACAGGTCAGAAGCTTGGAAGGAATATAAAGAACATCAAAGAGCGACAGAAAGATGGAGGGAAGGAGTACAAGAGAGAGCTCGTCAGTAATATCGAGACTGAGAGTTTCTATAGATATTTAAATGAAAAAAGTTAACCAAGTGAGCATCTGTCCTTATAGTAAGTGTGCCTGGGGAATTGATAATGGAAAGTAGGGCAAGGCTGATTGAACAGGTATTTTGCATCTCTCTTCACCATAGAGGATACAAGTAATATCCCAGAAATAGCTTTAAATCAGGAAAGCAACGGGAAGGAGGGATTACCATCACCCATCCTATGAAGTGATCTTGGAAATAATCGTTGAGCCTGCGGGTTGAACAAATCCCCTGTTCCGGATGGGCTTCATCCCAAGGTCTTGAAAGAGGTGGCGAATGGGATAGTTGATGCTTTAATGTTTTAATTTTCCAAAATTCCCTACATTCGGGGAAGATTCCATGGCAAATGTTACTCGTTTATTCAAGAAGGGAGGAAATGGGAAGCAGGAAACTCTTTATCAGTTAGCCTAACATCTGTCACAGGTAACATGTTAGAAACTCCCCTTGCTCCTAATTTGTATGAATCTTGCTTTTAGATGCACTGCTGCCTGCCTCCATCTACCTTGTTCACCAGGTAATAAATTGCCCTGGGACCTCTGCACACTCAACTCTGGATTACTTGCTATAGGAACATGTATAAGAACAGAACGAGATAACGTTATTACTGATGTACTATTTCATGTAGCTACCGAAGGTTCAGCTCCCCTTCCATATCCCTCATTATTTTATCCCCCTCTGCAATGCTCCCATTCCCAACACATCTCAATTTGAGAATATGTGTCAAGCTGTGAGCCAGCTTCCGACTCTGTAGTATACTCCTTTGGTGTTCAGATTTTTTTTTTAAAAATACGCGAGATCAGTTGGAGACCTGAGAATATATATAACCTAAACTGCTTTGGTATTTATTTAAAATCTGCTCTGTGACCATGCTTCTAACTCGCTCCGTTTTAATTTTGTTTGCCTGAAGTGAGTCGGATTGATATTTGGAACCTGATTAATGTTGAAGGGTTAATGATTTTCCTTGAAGCCTCGGTAATAAATATGCATTCTTTCTATTTGAAAAGTTGCTTTCATGTCGGATTGTTGTCTACTGGGTAAATGGGCTGTTTGTATTGCGTTCAAAAGTAAAAAAGCAGGAGAGTAGTGAGCTCCCAGTTATGGATTAATTGGCCTGATAATGGGATGTGCAGCAGTAATGCTATTCTCTCTTCTTCTCTCCCCGCCCCCCCCCCCTCCCCCCCTTCTGTTCTTCAGCCCAAGACGAGCGCTGCCCTGCTTTGTTTTTGACAATGTTTGACAATTTTCGTCACATATTTGGACATGCTGGCTCGAATCTGCAGTTCGAGTGTTGTGACTTTACATGTCCTTTCGTAACAATTGGGCAAAATGGGAGCCTGGGATGTAAGAAAGGGTCGAGTTCCAACAATCCTTGCTCTCTCTCAAGCTGTTGAGGAATCCCAACCATTACTGAATCTGTGCGACAGCTTCCACACTTCCAAGCCAACCACTGTACATTTACGTACATCAGGTAAACAGAGCTGCTGATTTGAGGTTTACTTAGCAAAGAATCTGATTCTTGAAGTTGTCTCCTCTAATGAGAATATTAGATATTGGTAATGAAAAAGCCTCCACTTGATTTATAAGCAGGAGGGGTGTATTGATCTATTAGGAAGTTAGATTGCTGTCTTCTACACTCTCGTTCAGATGAACAATATCCATTGGGACGAAATGGGGTAAGAAAAGAAAATGGATAAGATGGTAGCCGAGTTTTGCATTGGGATGAATTAAATTTTTGCTTGTGAAGCCCTTTCAGTCATTTCAGGGGAGGAGGTGGAGGCGCAGGGGTATTTTCACTGGAGTAGTAATCCAGAGACCCAGCAGATGGTGGGATGGCGCAGTGGTTAGCACTGCTGCCTCATAGCACCAGGGTCCCAGGTTCAATTCCGGCCTCTGGTCACTGTATGTGTGGAGTTTGCACGTTCTCCCCGTGTCTGCGTGGGTTTCCTCCGGGTGCTGCGATTTCCTCCCACACTCCAAAGATGTGCGGGTTAGGTTCATTGGTCGTGCTAAATTGACCCTCATGTTAAGGGGATTTGTAGGGAAAATGGGTCTGGTTGTGGGAATAGGGCCTGGGTGGAATTGTGGTTGGTACAGACTCGATGGGCCAAATGGCCTCCTTCTGTACTGTAGAAATTCTACGATGATGGTGAAATTTGAATCGAATAAAAGTCTAATGGCCAAGAAATGTCGGTTGTCGTAAAACCCATCTGGTTCACTAATGGCGGCACGGTAGCACAGTGGTTAGCACTGCTGCTTCACAGCTCCAGGGACCTGGGTTCGATTCCCGGCTTGGGTCACTGTCTGTGTGGAGTTTGCACATTCTCCTCGTGTCTAATAAAAGGTCAAAGCTTAAGGCACGTAGCATTCAAAGCAAAAGCGCAAATAGAAATAAGCTCAAGACGTAGGAGCAGATTAGTAGCACATTCTCCTTGTGTCTGCGTGGGTTTCCTCCGGGTGCTTCGGTTTCCTCCCACAGTCCAAAGATGTGCAGGTTAGTTTGATTGGCCATGCTAAATTGACCCTTAGTGTCCTGAGATGCGTAGGTTAGAGGGATTAGTGGGTAAATATGTAGGGATATGGGGGTAGGGCCTGGGTGGGATTGTGGTCGGTGCAGACTCGATGGGACGAATGGCCTCTTTCTGTGCTGTAGGGTTTCTAAGATTTCTAATGCGCTTTAGGGAAGGAAATCTGCCGTCTTACCTGGTGTGGCCGACGTGACTCCAGAACCACAGCAATGTGGTTGATTCTCAGCTGCCCTCTGAAATGGCCGAGCGAGACACTCAGTTCAAGGGGCCGTTACGGACCAGCAATAAATGTTGGCCAGCAAGCGACGCCCACATCCCATGAATGAATGAAAATACAATTCTGACAAACTCCCACTGAACCTGTGTCAGAGACATCGATGCAAATGTTAACGGGCAAACTACCTGCTCTGAGGGAGACGGCCAGTTTGGTGCTGAGTCCTGGATCTCTCTCTGGTGAACTCATAACCCCAGGCTCAGGCTGCATTACGCTATCTTTAATTTCACCAGTTTGAGTTAGATTTGATCCAGTTCCCAGACGAGAGAGGATACAATGCAAACCAAATATGTTTCATCAGTTTATTAATTTTTTGGCTTCTGTCGAGAATTGTGTATTTAATATCTTGGTTTAATATCGCTCTAACATCTCACTGATGTATCTCCCTTCCCGGCGTTATACTGATTCAGTTTCACAGTGCTGCATGTGATGGGAACATTTCAGTGTTTCAGTGATAGACGGGAGAGCAATGCAATTCCTGATGCGGTTTTCTTATTAATCATCGAAAGGGAGACTTGTACTTGGAGTGTCTTTCACAGCCACAGCATGTCCCAAAGCACTTAGTCGCCAATGAAGTATTTCTGAAGTGTTGTCACTGTTGTAGGAATTGACCATCAATTTGTGCAAACCAGCCTCCCACAAACAGCAATGTGACAATCTGGACAATTTATTTTAGAATCCCTGCAGGGCAGAACGAGGCCATTCGGTCCATCCATCCTGCACCGATGACAATCCCACACAGGCCTTATCCCTGTAACCTCACACATTTACCCCACTAATCCATTTGACGTTAAAGTGCAATCTAGCACGGCCAGTCTACCTAACCCGCACGTTGTTGGAGTGTAGGAGGAAGCCAGAGCATCCGGAGGAAACCCGCGCAGGCATGGGGTGAATGTGCAAACTTCACACAGACAGTGACCCGAGGCCGGAATTGAACCCGCGTCCCTGGTGCTGTGAGGCAGCAGTGCTACTTTGTTGAATGAAGGATTAGCATTGGCTAGAGCACTGGGAATAAGTCCACTGCTCTTCTTCGAGATGGTGCTGTGGGACCTTTTCCTTCCACCTTGGAGGGCGTATGTGGCCTCGGTTTCATGACTCACCTAGTTTCCCCATTGTACAGATCATAGTGTTCTTAACCTGTTGAACAGAGACTAACAGCATACTGGTAAAATTTGAATATATGGAATGATTATTGTTCTTTCCATTGTCTTCAAACTGTTGTCATGTAGCCGTAACCTTCTCTCTTGTTTTTCTTTTCGCTGCTGTCTCTTTCCCTCCCTCTCTCTCTGCTTTCTCCTTCTTTCTCTCCCTCCCTCGCTGCTGTCTCTTTCTCTCTCTCTCGCTGCTTTCTCTTTCTTTCTCTCCCTCCCTCGCTGCTGTCTTTCTCTCTCCCTCCCTCGTTGCTGTCTTTCTTTCTCTCCCTCCCTCTCTTGCTGCTTTCACTTTCTTTCTCTCCCTCCCTCGCTGCTGTCTCTTTCTCTCTCTCTCCCTCCCTCGCTGCTGTCTCTTTCTTTCTCTCCCTCCCTCCCTCCCTCGCTGCTGTCTCTTTCTTTCCCTCCCTCCCTCGCTGCTGTCTCTTTCTTTCTCTCCCTCCCTCGCTGCTGTCTCTTTCTTTCTCTCCCTCCCTCCCTTGCTGTTGTCTCTTTCCCTCCCTCCCTCCCTCGCTGCCGTCTCACCTCAGAGGTTCAGAGAAGGAACGTCCTTTCTTCTTATGAAAAAGTGAACGTTGAATGGCAGTCGACCTGTCCCTTTCACATCTCCTGTTGACCAGCTCTGGTGAGATGGGGGCTGACTCGCGCACTGCTCTTCACTCACCTGGATTGAGGCTGCCACAAGACAAGTTAAAGAAATGGGTTTTAGTCTTTTAAAATAAAATAAAAATCTAGGAAAGATAAAATAAACTTGAAGTTTAGATGTGTGCATGTGAGGGTGTGATGTTAGTGGCAGTATGTAGATCGTTCATTTTTAACTGCTTGGTTCCTTTGTGTGAAAATCTAGTTGGGTTAATAGGTGTGTCAGGGCTTCAAGGAGTTTCAGAAAAAAAAAATCCATTGATAACATCAAAGATCCAAATGACATTTTAAATTGTAGGGGAATAAAAATGAAAACCTGGGGCCATACTGATTGGGCTTTGAAGAGGAAGCCAGAGAGAGAGGAGCATAGAGATTTTGCAGTTGCCTAGTGATTCAGTTGGTATGGCAGTGAATTCATTATGTTCCTGCATTTGTAATCCAGGGGCCTGTACTGATGATCCAGAGATCATGGCTTCAAATCCCTTGGTGACCAAGAGGTGAGAGGGGAGGGAGGGAGAAAGCAGCCACATAGCAGTTTGAGAATCTGAAATTGTTCACTCGAGTCCTTATCTTGTCTGAGGTGTATGTGACTCGGTTCCATATCAAGGTCATTGAATCTTGCCCTTTTCCAAAATAGCCTAGCAAACCACGCAGTTGTGTAAAAATGTTTGCGTTCTAAGAAAGAAGTCCAAAGTTAACCTTGTTTGGGCAGCAAAAGATGAGCGATATTGCTGATCCTGATCACCATGTCCTGAAAATGCACCAAGGCAGGCACCATTCTTTTGTCTGATGGATGTATGGGAGAAAACAATGGGCGGCGTGGTGGTTAGCACTGCTGCCTCACACAGCGCCAGGAACCCAGGTTCGATTCCCGACTTGGGTCACTGTCCATGTTGAAAAAAAAACGTATCCATTATTTACCACGATCGACTTTTTTTAAAAAAAGGACAGGAATGTTTTTGACACATTCTCCCCATGTCTGCGTGGGTTTCCTCTGGGGTGCCTGCAGTTTCCTCCAACAGTCCCATCTCTGGATCATCAGTACAGGCCCCTGGATTATGGTTAGGTGCGTTGGCCGTGCTACATTCTCCGAGTGTACCCGAACAGGCGCCGGAGTGTGGCGACTAGGGGATCTTTCACAGTAACTTCGTTGCAGCGTTGATGTAAGCCTACTTGTGACACTAATAAATAAACTGTAAACAATTCGGATCTTGACCTGATAGAAAATCTAATTTGAAATGAAGTATCTGCAGTTCTGATTTAACATGTTGTTTTTTCTCCCTGGTCAAGGCTGAATATTTGTAGGAATGAATACTGGAATAGTTTATAACACCCAAGCCTAATGAATCCCATAAGGAAACTTTAGGACAGGTGAATCCAAGATACAGGCAGGACGGTAGATTTGAAGGAGCACCTTAAAGGAGTGGGAAGAGGTGTAGGGAGGGAATTCCAGAGCTTGGGAATTCAAGTCCCAGCCACCAGTGGTGGAGAAATGAAAAACAGGCATGTGGGAGAGATCAGCACTGGAGGAATGCCAGGATTGTTAACATTGTGGAATTGGAGACGGCTACACAGATAAAGAGGGATTTGGAAACTTGGATGAGAATTATCAAGTCAAGTCAAGACAGAGTTGCAAGTTGAGAAATGATCTAATGTCAGTTGCAGGTTTAGCTCACTCATGGCTGGGTTTGGCAAACTTCCATGATCTGTATTCTTGCTATTACTAATAAATCAAAATTACTTCCAAAAGCAGCAGAACAAAGTCAAACATGTTAATGTTAATCTTAATTCTTTGTAACTCTTTAAAAAGGCATTTGTTTTTCTATTATTCACCTATTAGAGTGAACACCCAGCTTAGCCAGGAAAGTCAGACAAGCCCGAGCTTACACCAGTCTGAAAATGGCGATGAGATGTGTTATTGGGCCTTTGACATTCAAAAAGGCAGTTATGGTCATCCGTTGCACGTGTGGCCACAACTCTGGCCTCTTGGGTATTCACTGCGCTCTGCAGCCGGCGTTCTTTGCAGCTTGTTCTGTGTTCTTTCCCAAACCTGCTGGAAGCCATCATCTGAATTCCTTGGTTTTCCTCCATCCCCCCCAACTTTGTAATGATGTTAAAAATCTTACTCTTCAATCAAACTAACTCCCCGCACCCTCCAAAAAACAGTCTCTTTCTCCAGCTGTAAATCTCCCTCGGGCGGTCTTGTTTCAATAATCAGATTTGTGAAATTGGAGTTGAGGTGGGTGATGGAAGGAGACACTTGGGTACAGTCTTTTTACAGGTTTGTGGGATGTCGGAGTTGCTACGCAGATACTCGTAGGCATGTGAAATGTCCACATCAAATCTACTTGAACTACCAAGGAAGTGCACACCCAATATTGATAATTGTGCCGACATGGATTATGTATCAAGGGAGAATTCTTGAAGCGTTTTAACTTTGAAGTATTGGGGGAGTAATTCGAAATGAGCAATTGAAGACAGTCTTTGTGAGGAACACTTGCTGCTAAATAAACGTGGTGAATTGGTTTGTATGTAGGTTGTCTTGATAGCATAAATTGTGGCCTCCATCTGTGTTCTAACCGTTTTATGATTTACTAACTACAGGAATCACTGCACTAGGCTGAAGATCTCCAGGTTTTTATTATCCCCTACAGAAGATGAGCTTGGCTTCTAGCGCAAAAGTGTGAGCAGCTGGGACCCGGAATAGTGGTACAAACAACTTGGAGTAATTAAGCATTAGCTCAATTTGAGCACAAGCCAAAACCTCATCAGAAATCTCATTCGAGATTTGAAGCTGGTAACTCTTAATTAAGCATTCAAATTGTTTGTTAGTCTTGGTCTTTCATTTGAAGGTTGGACTCTTCATTGTCCCGATCAATATTTATCCCTCGGCTAAACATCAATTTCAAAAAAAGAATCTAATCTGTCCATTGGTCTCATTGTTGTTGGCGGGAGCTTGCTGTGTACAGATGTTCCCCTCCATGACAACAGTAACTGTGCTTCAGAAAGAATTAATTGGCTGCAAAGTGCTTTAGGACTTACTGAGCTGGGTTTAAAAAGTGTAAACACAGATCACTCTGTCTCAATCTGTCTACCCTTCTCCAGGGCAACTTTCTCTAGTGTGTAAATCTTTGTATCCACTTGCTTTCCACATTTTCCCCCATTCCCAAAACTCTAGTGTACTGCTTCTAAACAAAATGTGAATGACTCGCTGGATTGAGTCAATAGTTCCCCAGCATTATGTCCTATCCATTGTATTCACTTTGGAAGCAAAAGCAAGAAGGCAGATTACGACCTGAATGGTTGTAAATTGGGGGAGGGGAGTGTGCAGCGGGACCTGAGTGTCCTTGTGCACCAGCCACTGAAGGTAAACATGCAGGTGCAGCAAGCGGTGAAGAAGGCAAATGGTATGTTGGCCTTCATTGCGAAAGGTTTTGAGTACAGGAGCAGGGATGTGTTGTTGCAATTATATAGGGCCTTGGTGAGGCCACACCTAGAGTATTGTGGGCAGTTTTGGTCTCCTTTTCTGAGGAAGGATGTTCTTGCTCTCGAGGGAGTGCAGCGCTGGTTTACCAGGCTGATTCCGGGGATGGCGGGACTGATGTATGAGGAGAGATTGACTAGCTTAGGATGGTTCTTGCTGGAGTTCAGACGAATGAGGAGGGACCTCATAGAGACTTATAAAATTCTACCAGGACTGGACAGGGCAGATGCAGGGAGGATGTTCCTGATGGTGGGGGGAGTCCAGAACTAGAGGTCAAAGTTTGAGGATTCGGGGTAGACCATTTAGGACGGAGGTGAGGAGACATTTCTTCACCCAAAGAGTGGTGAGCCTGTGGAATTCATTACCACAGGAAGTAGTTGATGCCAAAACATTGGATGTATTCAAGAGGCGGCTGGATATAGCACTTGGGGCGAATGGGATCAAAGGTTATGGGGAGAAAGCAGGATTAGGCTATTGAGTTCGATGATAGGCCATGAAGCATTTCCAAAGACAAGTGCTGGTCAATGCTTACAACAGCAGGTTAAAGTCCAACTGGTGGACTTTAGCCTGGTTCTGTGAGACTTCATAGATTCATAGAAACCCTACAGTGCAGAAGGAGGCCATTCGGCCCATCGAGTCTGCACCGACCACAATCCCACCCAGGCCCTACCCCCACATATTTACCCGCTAATCCCTCTAACCTACGCATTTTTTTTAGGAATCTAAGGGGCAATTTTTAACCTAGCCAATCAACGTAACCCGCACATCTTTGGACTGTGGGAGGAAACCGGAGCACCCGGAGGAAACCCACGCAGACACGGGGAGAATGTGCAAACTCCACACAGACAGTGACCCGAGCCGGGAATCGAACCTGGGACCCTGGAGCTGTGAAGCAGCAGTGCTAACCACTGTGCTACCGTGCCGCCCTTGTTACTGTGCCCAGTGTTGGCATCTCCACGTCACGTAAACACCTTGGAGGCAGGCGGGCACCTCGGATTTAAAACATCTACTTGTATTGCCGCACTTGGTGGCGACCTTGCCAGCAGTTCTGTAGGCATGTTGAAAGATGAGTAGATGGCAGACCGAGATATGGGAACCTCATCATCCCGGAGCTCAGGCTTGAAATTTGAACTGTTTTTAAGTCGATGTGACTCACTGAAGCTTTGAAGCTTCGTTCCTCTTCCCGCCTCAGTGACTGTTCACAGAGCAACATAAGAAAGGCTTGGCATATAAATATTTATTGTGCTTCATTTCAAAAACAAAACCTCTGGTATGAAGGGTCTTTTTGTCTTGCAAGGATTGATGACTTCATTAGGAGAGCTGGTGAGGAAGAGTTAGAGTCTGGCTGATGGGAAGCTGAGATATCAGACACAGCAGGAATGACCCAATCACTGGAGCACCCAAGGCTAACGATTTTATCTCCCTGCGCGGTCTCGCTGAGTGACTCCTGCACGCTGGCTGCTTGATATCGTATCTTTTCTTTCTCCAAAGGTGGAAATATAGGGGTGGGAGAGAGGGGGACGAGGTGAAATGAAAGGATGTTTGAATCACTTCCAATTATCTGTGTGGGTGCAATGATCTACTCTGCTGGCAGTGCGGTGCTGGGTAGGAGGTGATTATTCACGTTGGGAGTTCTTGATCCCAGCCACGCACAGACTGAAGTGAAGGGCAGGTGCAGCTCCCACTGGAGGGAGGTTGGCAGAATCTGGAGGACAGTTTGACCAGGAGGGTGATTCCATTCCTGTCACGTCGCAGAGTCCTGAGACCAGTGGCCGAGCTGAGGTTTGCACGCCGTGCAAACAGAACCAGAGGGGAAGCAACAAAGAAAAATTCAGAGAGACTCTCGTAAAGCATTTTCCGCATTTTATTTAACTGGAGGCTTCGGTTTGTTTCAACCCTTTCCTGGCAGCGGCACCCTGTATCCCAGACCAATCGTATGGGATTGAGATGTGATTCCAGCTGCCTGCTAATGTGACTGGTAAAAATTGTGGATTCACCTCATGTATTTCACAGTGTTTAAATAAGAGACCTTTAGCAGTGCTGTAGCAACCACACTTGCATTAAATAATACACAACACAGCTTCTAGATTTCGGATTGTTAAAAGTTAAAGTTTATTTATTAGTCACAAATAAGGCTTACATTAACATTGCAATGAAGTTACTGTGGAATTCCCCTAGAGTGAGCCTTTCCGAATACTGGGGGTGGATGGGGGGGAAATTTGATTTATTGTTATCACATGTATTGGGAAACAATGAAAAAGGTTGTTCCATGCGCGCCGTGCAGACAAAGCATACCGTTCATAGAGCACATAGGGGAGAAGGACAGGAAAGGGTGCAGAATGTAGTGTTGCAGTTACAGGTAGGGTGCAGAGCGAGCTGAGCTTAATATGTGATAGGACCATTCAAACGTCTGACGGTGAAATCTTTGCATGTTGGCAATGTAAACACTGGTCTCTGGGCTGCGGAGTGGGTGCAGTCATGCTAAGAGCTCTTCTTGCCTGCAGCCAGGAAAAAAATGACAGGCAGTGCCTGGTGGCAAAGCAGTAAAGTAAATGCCATCTAAAAGATGGGGGAGAGAGAGAGCCATGTCGGATAACTGCCACTTACAGCTTCATTACCATACCCACCCCTCGGGGCAGCAGCTGGCCTTTGCGTGATGCCTCCCTTCAGCAGCGCGGCTGGCATCTGCACCCTCGCCAATTCTAGAGAGGATGAGAAGCAGTTTGTGGTGCTGGTGTTGGAATGTGCCACATCAGCCCGTCCCCGTTTGACTTGCTTTTTAAAAAGACGCATAGAAAGTTTTAATTTTCTTCTCAAGGCTGTGTTGTTCTGAGTGCGCAGTTTTGAGGACAATTAACTGATGAACGGTTTGAATGAGTCAATTCTTTCATACTATTTGTTTGTGCCTGTGACAAAGGAGGTGAAGGAATCCATCCATTGCGTGATGGGAGCCTTCCTTTATAAATTGAGGTTAGCCAGTGTTGCAGTCGTTGGTTTATTGGAGCCTTGTCGTGCGAGAGCAGCCTTCAGTGTGTGTATAAATGGGCCAATATGTTCTCCTGGCTGTTTTGCTGCATAGTACAAGTGAGCCATTGTTCCTGCGCAGAGCTCCTCCCAGCAAATATCTACACCATTCAGGAAAGAGGTTCCACAACAACTCCTCCTGTGTCGGCAAACAAACTTCTGCAAATTTCCACTTTGCTGCAGCGACCCAACGTTTGCTTCCTGTGACTTGTGCAGATTGCTGGAGCAGCCTTTGGTTGGGGGTTTGCAGACCTGCCTGCAGACTGGGCGGTTTTGCGCACAGAGTGCTGGAAATCGGGGCTCTAAATAAGCCCAGTGTTTGCAGACGGGAGAAATTTAAAAGCTGCGTTCCATTTTGATGCACGTAGCAGTTTCCATGTGTGTAGCCTGGAGATTTCGAATCTTTCCCTAACTCCAACGACTACTTTTTATTAAAAAAAACTGTAATAAAGGCAACAACTGCTGGAAATGCTGGGCCGGTTAGGCAGTATTTGTGAAAGGGTTAATGTTTCAGTTCGAGTGATTTTACAGAGCTGAAGGGTCACAGAGCTGAAATGTTAATTGTTTCTCCGAAGGTGCTGCCTGACCTGCCAACATTTTCAACATTTGCTGTTTCTGTTTCAGGTTTTGCAGTACTTTGCTTTTGTGTTTGAAATCAGGCTATTTTGATGTTTTCTACTTTTGATTTGATTTATTATTGTCACATGTATTAACATAGTGAAAAGTATTGTCTCTTGCGCGCTATGCAGACAAAGCATACTGTTCATAGAGAAGGAAAGGAGAGTGCAGAATGTAGTGTTACACTCATAGCTAGGGTGTAGAGAAAGATCAACTTAGTGCGAGGTAGGTCCATTCAAAAGTCTGATGGCAGCAGGGAAGAAGCTGTTCTTGAGTAGGTTGGTACGTGACCTCAGACTATTGCCTTTCGCTTTACAACTTTCAGCGTGACCTGAATTTGGTGTGGGTAGATGAATGGTTATTTGATCTCTGCTCGTGGTGCGCACAAAGTCAGGACTGAGTGAATTTCCCTGCAAGTGCATCAGCGAATGTGTAGGCTGAGACATGGGGATCAGGAGCTCAAGTTCCATCTAGTGGCAGAAATGTGTGATGGGTAGCTTCATAATGGGACAATCGTATTGAAGTGCTACCTGGAGGCATGGTAATGTGGTGGGCCCAAATAAGGTCTATGTAACACATTTAACAAGGAATTATAATCTGTGAGGTGGACGTGAAGGCAACAATCCAGCTTTGAATTTAAGACTGACAGAATGGTCATTGATCAAGAAACCCAGGAGCTTGCCTGTTGCTAAGCAATTTATGTATCAAAAATAGGGGCGGAGGGTTGGATGGGAGAAGGGGGGGAAAACTAATTCAAGAGGACTAAAGTAGCTGCAGGTCGCGAGGTTTGCCACCATCCCTACTTAGGTGCTGAGTGCTGGTTTAAAAATAAGGAATTTTGCAGAAAATGATGCAGATTTTGCAGCCTCTTCAGATAGGTATTGTGTCCCTGAGCCTCCAGAACAGACAATCATAGAATCCCTACAGCGCAGAAGGAGGCCATTTGGCCCATCGAGTCTGCAACGGCCACAGTCCCATCCAGACCCTATCCCCTTAGCCCCACGTATCTACCCAGTTAGTCTCCCGGACACTATGGGGTAATTTAGCATGGCCAATCAACCTAACCCGCACATATTTGGAGTGTGGGAGGAAACCAGAGCACCGGGAGGAAACCCACGCAGACATGGGGAGAACGTGCCATATTATAAATGGCTCACTTGTTCTTTGCAGCAAAACAGCCATGAGAACATATTATAAAAGGCTATTATAAATTTAAGACGGAAAGAATGGTCTTAACTGGGAGCTTACCTGTTGCTAAGCGATGGGTGTGATAGAAATAGGGGCGCAGGCCCTGGATGGGGGAAGAGGGAGGGGAAACAAATTCAAGAGGACTAAAGTAGACTGCAGGTTGTGAGGTTTGCCGCCATCCCGACTTGGGTGCTTAGTGCTGGTTTTAAAAAATAAGGAATTTTGCAGAAAATAATGCACATTTTAAAAGGTAAATTCAGAGTTCAAATCCCACATTAAGTATCACAATGCATGATATGGTCGTGTTAGGATTCTAGTGTGGAGGATGAGAATGTATTAAACTCGTCTATCATAGATTGCGAAAACTGGTATTTCTGTTTAATAAATCTACTTGCGAGTTATCTTGGCAAAGCTTCATTGCTAATTCATGGAGAAGATAGAACACACAATGCCCTGGGGGTGCTGTCACACAGGAAAAGTACAGTATCTACTGGCACTCTTAATGAAATCTATTCTCATTATTTGCCATACATCTGTGATTCACTTGCAGCTCTTTTCTCCTGAGTTCCCAGACATGTGCCCTTCGTTAATGAAAGCAAGGGCCATCTCTCAGCATAAATGCACTGCATCCTCCAGTACTGCAGAAGGCATTTTGGTGACGCATTATTCTATGAGCAAATATTTTTTAAATGACTGCAATTTTCTTCTTGAAATAGTTTCTGCTTTAGAGACAGAGATCAGGTGCACAGTTCAGTGATCCCATTCTTTGCTGTCTGTCCAAGCTAAACCCCCTGCCACAGTATACAGGATAAAATAAATGACTGTGACTTTGTACGGCTCAATTCGGTTAAGTGGTTTTGATGATGAGTGCAGAGTTTAACTGGTTTGTAGGCACCCCGAGGATTGCTTTGTGTCTGAAACTTGCCACCTGCTATTCCGTGTGGTGTGAAATTGTAACAAAACCCTGCAGATATTTCCAGGTATAATTTTGTTTGTAGATGTCATGCCAAAGAACTTCAGTCGTGCCGTAACTGTGGTGTCTCATTGGGTGTAGGGGTAACTGGAAGCTTTCTATTAGTTTCCTGGAAAATTGGGCAAATGTTATCAAGCTTCTCAAATAGAGGAGATGCTTAATAGCTGACCACTGGGCTACACACGGCAACTGAAGCACAGGGTGCCTCTGGACGGTCAAATGTGTTGAATATTCTGGGTTGAACCCCAAACTATTTGGGGTAGTTATGGAGATGTCCGCATTGGACTAGGGTGGACACAGTAAGAAATCTCACAACACTAGGTTAAAGTCCAACAGGTTTATTTGGAATCGAGAGCTTTCGGACTGCTGCTCCTTCATCAGGTGAGTGAGTGAGAAGGAACAGCGCTCCGAAAGCACGTGATTCCAAATAAACCTGTTGGACTTTAACCTGGTGTTGTGAGACTACCAGCTGGGGTTAAGCTGTATGACTCTTAAAGTGCTTAAACCTAACCCTCATCCTACTGGTATAATTTGGTTGTTAACAGTGTCCTGTTTGTTACTATGAAGGGATGCAAAGTAATTTGTTGTTTGTTTTTAATGCTGTCCAGTTACAAAGGTAATTCGGGGTGGCACAGTGGTTAGCACTGCTGCCTCACTGTGTCAGGGACCCGGGTTCGATTCCCAGCTTGGGTCACTGTCTGTGTGGAGACTGCACATTCGTCCCATGTCTGCGTGGGTTTCCTCCGGGTGCTCTGGTTTCCTCCCACAGTCCAAAGATGTGCAGGTTAGATGGATTGGCCGTGCTAAATTGCCCTTTTAGTGTCAGGGGGGATGAGCTAGGGTAAATGCATGGGGTTACGGGGATAGGGTCTGGGTGGGATTGTTGTCGGTGCAGACTTGATGGGCCAAATGGCCTCCTGCAGTGTAGAATTCTATGAATTGGACTGGCTCTGCCAAGATTTGTAGTAAGCTGCTCTAGTTGCATTTGACTGATTATTTGGGATGGTGAGTTTGTTCAGGCACCTATTTACTGTGTCTAATTGGAGTCTGTGTTTACAAAATGTGGAAACGAAGATGGTGCAGTTGGAGTTTTGAAATGCTCAATAGTGTCCAAGTGCTAAGACCAAGTTTAGGCCATTGGTTTCTGACGTAATATCAATCCTGGATTGTGACAGTGCGATAGTGCCTGGTGGGTCAGTCTTGGGGCGGTGACAGTGGGATAGTGCCTGGTGGATCAGTCTCGGGGCGGTGACAGTGGGATAGTGCCTGGTGGATCAGTCTCGGGGCGGTGACAGTGGGATAGTGCCTGGTGGATCAGTCTCGGGGCGGTGACAGTGGGATAGTGCCCCGTGGGTCAGTCTTGGGGCGGTGACAGTGGGATAGTGCCTGGTGGATCAGTCTCGGGGCGGTGTTATGGGTCGATCAATAGCGCTGAGTGGAAGCTATTTAATAGGAGTCAAGGGAAATTCAGATGGAGTTGCCCGAGAGCTGTTGCATCTTCAAGGATGACTTGAATTTAAATAACATCCTTGGCAAAGAAAAGGTTCACAATTTTGTCATCATGCGAAAGGGAGGTATTGGAAGGGGTGACTAAAACTTGGTCAAAATGGTAAGAAGAGATGGAGATATTCAGTCAGGATGCAATGACTGGAAGCACAACTGCTCAAGCTCCAGTAAATGGGGAGTTGCTGCATACAGATTCAGTACAGGTCCTATCTGATTTTCTCCATCTCCATTGGTGTGACTCCTGGGTGCTGAGCCAGTTGAAGTGACTCTGCTGCTGAACTGGAATGAGCTCGGCCTTGGACCTTGCCATCCGGATTGAAAGAGGGTCAATCTGCAAAGGATTAAAGTGGTGCAAGGAAGGGGCTGGTGTATCGTTATTCACTCACTCATTCCCATTTATGGGGCACAAGCTTGGGGAAAGGTAACATTTACATGTTTTATTATTAGTGTCACAAGTGGTCTTACTTTAACGCTGCAATGAAGTCACTGTGAAAATCCCCCAGTCGCCACACTCCGGTGCATGTTCGGGTACATTGAGGGAGAATTTAGCACGGCCAATGCTCCCTAACCAGCACATCTTTCGGACCTGCACATTCCTGAATATTTCAACCAGTGAGGGCAAAATTAGCTTTTTAAAAATATTCCAGGTGATGTAAATAGCTGGACAAAAACAGTTCAATGCGTTACCCTGCCAAATATATTTTAGACAAAAAAAAAGTCTGACATAAAAACACTTTTGGCCCTTTGCCCGATTAAGATTGCTCTTTGATCCCCAGCCAGTATCTCTGTAAATCCATCAGTGATTCAATAATTAATCTAAGATTTAAAAAAAAAAAGAAGCAGCTTGCATCTCCTTCCCTCAGTATTAGAGTGATTGCACTGCTGGTCCAGCAGCTAAAAGCTGGTGCAGGCCCAGACATGCAGTATTCGTTAAGAACATGGGGTGTCTTTCGCTCCGTCCATGCCGCAGCTTGGTATTCTGCCAGAGTTGATCTGTTGGGTGAAGGGTGAGCTGGTGGTTGCCTATGGCGATCAGTAATTTGTTTTGCCATTTGTTAATGGGCACCTTTAGTTTTGATAAATATCTGCCGCAGGAAAACAAATGGACGGCAAGGTCAAGAAAGTGGAGGGTTTTGGATTGTTAAGCTGATGGTCATTCATCATGGATGTTATTTTTAAGGGATTAGGTGAAACGTCATCATTGGCACAGAAGAACAGTCAAAATTGTTTCTTTGGAGCTGGGCCAATTGCCTCTAATGCTTGGGCTGAAGGTGACTTTCCACTGAGATTACCTTCTCTTTAGTTTCATTCTGCGCTGCCTCTTCCACCGAGAGTTCTGATTTATCCAGCCAGCAGTCAATAGAGCAGAGATCTGAAACCTGGGTTACAAATAGGATGATTCGCATCAGGAGTTTCTGTCCCCTGTCAGTACCCATTGTTAAACCTCCAACACCCCGAACAGCAGGGCAGTTCAAGGACAGACGTTTTACGTGGAATTTCTCCTGCTGTGACCAGCTGACAGGAGTGGGCAGGGTCCACACTTTGGCCACCAGAATGTAACTTCATAGAATCATAGAAACCCTACAGCACAGAAAGAGGCCATTCGGCCCGAGTCTGCACCGACCACAATCCCACCCAGGTCCTACTCCCATATCCCTACATATTTACCCACTAATCCCTCTAACCTACGCATCTCGGGACACTAAGGGCAATTTTTAGCATGGCCAATCAACCTAACCCGCACATCTTTGGACTGTGGGAGGAAACCAGAGCACCCGGAGGAAACCCACGCAGACACGAGGAGAATGTGCAGACTCCACAAGACAGTGACCCAAGCCGGGAATCGAACCCAGGTCCCTGGCGCTGTGAAGCAGCAGTGCTAACCCACTGTGCTACCGTGCCGCCCTTCGTGCTGTCTCTCTTGTCCTTGCACCACATTGCACTTCATTCCTGGGCCTGCCAATATTTAAAATGTATGGAAATTCTCATTTCCATAATTTATGCGCCTCCCTGCCGATTCCCGGCGAGGATGTGATGCTACCGGAAATCCGGCGCTGGGACATGCTAGTGGGCCAGGACACCCAGCGCGGATCCTGCGCATCGGCACCGCTGGAATCTCCTGGCCCTCTGCGCTTAAAAAAAAAATCAGCACAGCAGGATTGGAGAACTGCCCCCAAAGAGTGGTGAGAATGTAGAATTCACTTGCCACAAGGAACAGTTACATAAGAACATAAGAACATAAGAAATAGGAGCAGGAGTCGGCCATCTAGCCCCTCAAGCCTGCTCCGCCATTCAATAAGATCATGGCTGATCTGATAGTGGGTTCAGTTCCACTTACCCGCCCACTCCACATAACCCTTAATTCCCTTAATGGTTAAAAATCTATCTATCTGTGACTTAAACACATTTAACGAGGTAGCCTCTACCGCTTCAATGGGCAGAGAATTCCAAAGATTCAGTTGAGGTCAAGAGCCCAGATATGTTTAAATGGAAGGTAGATGAGCACGAGAGGGAGCAAAGGATAGAAGGATATGCTGATGGGGTGGGAGGAGGCTTGTGTGGACCAGTTCGGTCGATTGGCCTGTGTTGTACATAGAACATAGAAAACCTACAGTACAGAAAGAGGCCATTCGGCCCATCGAGTCTGCACCGACCACAATCCCACCCAGGCCCTACCCCCATATCCCTACGTATTTTACCCACTAATCTACACATCTCAGGACACTAAGGGGCAATTTAGCTTGGCCAATCAACCTAACCCGCACATCTTTGGACTGTGGGAGGAAACCGGAGCACCCGGAGGAAACCCACGCAGACACGAGGAGAATGTGCAAACTCCACACAGACAGTGACCCAAGCCGGGAATCGAACCCAGGTCCCTGGAGCTGTGAAGCAGCAGTGCTAACCACTGTGCTACCATGCCGCCCTGTACACTCTGTAATTCTGTGTAAATGTCGAAGATGTGTAAAAATTCAACGGGATATGATTTTTATTGAAAGGTACCAAATTGCTGAAAGGGTTTTATTCCACCATTATGGTGAAACATAACCTGGCTACATTTCAGGTGCTTTCCGATATTTGTTAGCAGAGGGCCCATCTTTCGGATCAAACGATAAATGCAGGCGCTGCCTGACTGTCTGAATGTACAGGATATTGATGCTGAGGATGAACAGGCAGTTCTCTGGTTGCCTGATCAGCATTCTTGCTTCGTTCAGTATGGCCGACAGGCCTGTTTCTCCTTTTCTGTTTGGGGGATTTTGTGTCATGTTGGCTGCTGTGTTTACCTTGCTGACCCTGCCAACAACTGTCCTTCAAAACTCATTAATTCCTTGTTGAAGGCTGTGGGCCACCCTAGGAATATGATGATACAAATTCGTTTTTTTTCCCCCTCTTGTATGGATGGTAATGGGTGCATGAATCAGAAATCTGAAGTCCAGTGTCTTGTTTTGGCTTTTGGAGAGGAGTTATACTACCACTGTCCTTTCCTTGTCATACAACTCCAGTAAGAAGCAACCAAAAGAGAAAATGCTGGAAAATGTCAGCAGGCCTGGCAGCATCTGTAAGGAGAGAAAAGAGCTGACGTTTCGAGTCCAGGTGACCCTTTGTCCAAGCTTTTATCCACAAAGAAGCAATTTTAAAGCTTCTTCTGGAAAACAGTCCTGGAGGAGGTTAACTTGACGCAACCTCCAGTATAAGTGGAGTGCTCCAGGATTCTGGGCCCCCTGAGCAGTGTACAAATTGAAGCAGAGCACAGTTTGACATGTTCTTCCTTGATAATCCTATCTGTGCTTTTGACACCTCGAATGTCCACTGGCTACACAAGGTGCTATTATCCAAGCATGTTCGTATTGCCCTGCACTTCTTGATTTGATTTATTATTGTCACGTGTATTAACATACAGTGAAAAGAATTTTCTTGCGCACTATACAGACAAAGCATACAATTCATAGAGAAGGAAAGGAGAGAGTGCAGAATGTAGTGTTACAGTCGTAGCTAGGGTGTAGAGAAAGATCAACTTAATGCGAGGTAAGTCCATTCAAAAGTCTGACAGCAGCAGGGAAGAAGCTGTTCTTGAGTCAGTTGGTGCGTGACCTCAGACTTTTGTATCTTTTTCCCGACGGAAGAAGGTGGAAGAGAGAATGTCCAGGGTGCGTGGGGTCCTTAATTATGCTGGCTGATTCCCGAGGCAGCGGGAAGCGTAGACAGAGTCAGTGGATGGGAGGCTGGTTTGCCTTATGGATTGCGCTTGGTTCACGACCTTTTGTCGTCCCTTCCAGTCTTGGGGCAAATCGGGGAATTCCAGATGGGGGAATATTGGATCTGTGGCCAGGCAGTAAAAGCAAAGTGCTGCTGATCAGAAGTTGATGCAATTAAACTGTTGTCTTCGAGTTCAGATCAGAGTTCTGCCACTCGATTCTTTGATGTAGTTAATGTTGAAAAGTGCTTGGCAGAAATATTAGCCCTGATGTGAACAGTAATGCAGCAAGTGGGATTTGTCTTCTGCTGTTCAAACAGGCTCATGACTCTGGGGCAATTCCCAAAGCAGCTGATTATTGTTTTGATCTATGTGGGAAAGCCTGTCAAAAGTTTCCAAGTTAATAAGTGGGTTTGCAGCCTCCTTTTGATAGGACGGCTCCTTTGTTCCCAATGTACAACTTCTCTTGATTTAACCCGCTCCCCATGATGCGGTTAACTTGAGGAACCCCCCCCCCCCCCGCCACCTTATTCCTCCTCTGGGGGAGTAAGCTAATCTTGATGTGCCCCACCATTCCAGTACTTCCAGTGGCCAGTCACCTGAACGATTGACAGTAATGGAGTCAGTGATTTTACATGACCATTGTGGAACTGCCTCGTGCTTGACTGCTGCTGCTTGGGGCTGCTCCTGGCAGGTGATCAGCTGTCATGGCGTGCCACGCTTGTCACTCTCGTCCCACCCCCTCATGTCCACTGTAGCTCATCTGCAAGCACTCTGTGACATCCCTCATCCAACCATACTGAAGTGCGGACCCCTCTTTCTGCTGCGCTGCCTTTAGAAAAGGTATCTGTAGCTTTTTAACTGTTCAAATGGTTAAAACACTGACATTTTCTTCTCCGAATGTCAGCTTTGTGTTCTTTTTCACTGTTGCAATTTCAAGCCTCTCTTCACTTGTCTCCTGCTCCATGTATGGAATTTTTAGTGTAGGCCTTAGCATCCACATTGCAAAGGCCTTCATTTCCTTCCACAGATCTTTCCTCCTTGTCCATGTTTCTGAGGCAGACAGGCAAGTGGATAGAATGCAGCATCTTGGGAGTTTTTCCCCATGTTGTAAGCTTGAGTTTTCTTGCTGTTAACGCTTTCCTCATCTTCACACAATTACTTCTGGCTGTTTCAGTTCTAACTTAGAATCCCTACAGTGCAGAAGGAGGCCATTCGGCCAATCAAGTCTGCACCAACCACAATCCCACCCAGACCCTATCCCCATAACCCCATGCATTTACCCTAGCTAGTCCCCCTGACACTAAGGGGCAATTTAGCACGGCCAATCCACCTAACCTGTACATCTTTGGCCTGTGGGAGGAAACTAGAGCACCCGGAGGAAACCCATGCAGACACAGAACGTGCAGACTCTGCACAGACAGTGACCCAAGCCGGGAATCAAACCTGGGTCCCTGTCGCTGTGAGACAGCAGTGCTAACCACTGTGCCACCGTGCTGCTCATTGTGCCATCATGCTGTCCATTGTGCCACCATGTTGCCCATCTACATCACATCTGCCATTTTCTGTTACCATAGCCCTAAATAGACAAACTGATGTACTTGATCCAGTGTGACATCATCCACTTCGATCTTCACTCTCGTTTCTTCAAATGTATTCCTGCTAACTGCCATTGCTTGTGTCCTTTTGGTCTTTACCCAATCAGTATTCTAAACTTGTAGATTTTACTTGATCTGCAATATTTTGTTGGGTCTACTCTGACTGTGCCAGGCGTGTGGTATTGTCAGTGTACCACAAGCTTATGTTCCTGTCTCCAATTTGTCCCCCTGGAAATGCATCTAATTCTCGGAATATTTATTCTAGGTATGGATTTGAACAACATGACACAGCCCCGTCATACTCCTCTCTTCACTTGAAACTTGTCTGATTGTCCCTCTTGTAGCTTGACGCTGGCTATTTGATTAGGCTCTGGATAAATCTCCCATCTTTACTGTCAAGGTCACATTTGAATGACGTGTCTATGAACATGTGGTGATAAACAAGATTGCTGACTTTTCACTGTCCATGAAGCATATGTAAACCTTCCTGTTCATTTCTAGATATTGATCAAGAATTGTTGTTGGGTTAAATTTTCCCCCCCTCATCCATGCTGCAGAATAAATCCAGACTGCATCTCTCCAATTTCTGCTTCAAATGCGTTCTTATTTCTTTCTATTATGATTTTCAAAATAGTTTTCATGAGATGATTCATTAAGCTTATTGTTCTAAAATGATTGCACACTAGGCTTCTTAAAGAACTTAACAAATAGGGCAACAATAAGCAGTGGTTAACACTGCTGCCCCTCAGCGCCAGGGACCCGGGTTCGATTCCTGGCTTGGGTCACTGTCTGTGCGGAGTCTGCACATTCTCCCCGTGTCTGCGTGGGTTCCCTCCGGGTGCCTCGGTTTCCCCTCTCAGTCTGAAAGACGTGCTGTTTAGGGTGCATTGACCCGAACAGGCGCCAGAGTGTGGCGACTAGGGGATTTTCACAGTAACTTCATTGTGGTGTTAATGTAAGCCTTACTCGTGACTAACAAATAACCTTCAACTTTATAATAAATGTCTCCAGTCACTTGATATTTGATCACAGATTTCTGTTCTCAATTTTATTTCTGTTTCTCCAAGGGCTTTTAGATGTTCTGTAGTTACTACTTCTATGCCTGGAGCTCTTCCTGAACTCATCAATTTCAAAGCATTCTTTACTACTGATGTAATGTTTGATTCCTCTTCCATTCTATATCTTGAGGACTTCTTTGACTTGGATCATACATTCTGTCCAGCGTTTTACTACTGCATCCCTTTCAAGCTATGTTTTGCTGCCTTAGTCTTTCCCACTATCTGCTGCTGTCATCTTCTGTCTGTCAACGATTTCATCTTCTGGTGCATAACTCATCGTTTTAAGATTTCTTTCCAGCTTCAGCACTATTTCACACATTATACCGTTCCTCTTTAACCTTCCTGCAGGCATTCTTTATATTTTGCTCAATTTCATCATGCTCTGTCTGGCCTCTTTCTTTCCCCTTTCCAGCATCATTGCCAGTACAGTATCTCCCCTGTCATCCATTCCTTTCCTTCTTTCCATTTGGATAATATGTTTGTGACATGTTGTACCATTTTCATGTTTTTCTGTTGCCTTTCTGCTTCTTGTTCTGAGACCTCTATTTGTTCTGAGTCCTCAATCCTGAGACATCCATATGTTTTTTTTTTACTTTGAGTGAATGCCCCTCTAATGTTCTCATCCTTCAACATGTCAAGTTCTAAACGGTTGCATTTTTTTTTGCCACGATTCGTACTCCCATTCCAATCTTTCTCATCACCTGAGACAGACAGAGCTCACGATTCTTTTTCAATCTGACCAGATTCTAACCATCTTAGTTCTGCAAGTCTGAGTGAACCTGTACTGGCTTACTCGGACTTGCAGAACTAAGATGTCCATTTTGTTATGCTTTCTCACCTGATGGTGTCCTTGTGTTGCATGTTTCTGTTCTCAAGAAACTCCCTCTTGTGCGTTTTATGTGAACTTGGTCATAAATTTGTTCAATTCATTGGGCAAGGGCTTCTCTTTCTCTGTCACTATTTACAACAGAATGGCTTGCAAGACGAATGCTTCCATTTCTCTTGATCGTTGATTGTGACTTTCCACGACTAACTATATGGGACTTGTACTGTGCGAGGTCCCAGACTCTTCACCGGACACTGGCTGCATTGTCTTACTGAGGGTCATGGTTGTGCCCTTGCTCGTGTCACACCCCTTGTAGATCTCCAGCTTCTCAGCCATCATCCAACTAACTTGTTAGGATCTTCTGCCATTGTCAGAGCTAAAAAGATATTCGGACACTGTTCGTGAGTGATGGACCCTTTATTGCCCTCTTATCGGTAGGAAGAGGAGAACTGAAGAATTCCTAAAGCTGCTTCAGTCTCCTCTCAATTGTGTGCAGTCAGATTTTTTTATAGGGCACAACTTCGAGTAAAGATAATTGTTTCTATTCACGCACACCAGTAAATTATTTACATATGATACAAAGAGGTAGGCCCGAGACAATAACTGTTTAATCATGTTCCATCGGTAATGTCATAATCTTTCATGGTAGATGGATGGAATGTCTGTTCAGACAATGGTCACTTAATCATGTTTTTATTACAGTTTTGGTGCTGTTAGCAAGGACATTCAGCTGTGTTCTGTTGCTAGATAGTGAAGCATCCCCTTTGTCTGTGCTGGCTATTTCATGTATATGCAGAGACAGCCAGTCTACAGTTGGGGTGCTGCCAATTTTCCTGGCCCCCTGACCGACCCCCTGCTGAGCTCTGTTCTCCTCCCCCACACCATTTCCAGACTTCATGCACATGAGAAGGTCTGCCGTCCCCACAGCAGCCAAAGCTCATGAGTCCCTCATTTAGTTCTTCACAGCTGACCGGTTGAGATCCCCTGCTGTACACAGCTAGCTACTTAAGAGTCCTAAGTGAGGGCTGGCCAGTTGTGGGACACAGTAAGAAGTCTCGCAACACCAGGTTAAAGTCCAACAGGTTTATTTGGTAGCAAAAGCCATTAGTTGCGGGACACCAGTCTCCCCGACCCGCACCCTTTTGACATGGCAGGTGACCAAGAGTATTACGGTACTAATCCTCACAAACATCTCCCATTTACCCTCTGCTCGACAGAAGATTACAACTGGAGTACATTGAATGTGGCTATTAACTGGAACTAAGAAAAATATTGCGTTTAATAAAAAAGAAAGCTCTTTTAAAATATTTGTTTCGATCCAGTTTTCATTCTGAACAGTTCCTGTAGCACAGTGGTTATGTTGTTGGACTGTAATCTGGTGGTGTGGGCTAATGATTTGGAACCAAGAAGTTCCATCCCACCATAGCGGCTGAGAGGAATTTAAATTGAGTTCAATAAATCTAGAATAAACAGAACTGCTAACTGTTACAATAACCATGAAACTCAGAGTTATAAAAAGCCATCTGGTTCACGCATGTCCTTTAGGGAAGGAAATCTGCTGTCCTTCTCGGGTCAGGGTCCATATGTGACTCCAGACCCACAGCAATCAGGGTTACTCTTCAACTGTCCTCTCGCAAGCTACTCAACTCAGCACCAGCTTCTGAAGGGAAATTAGGGATGAGAAGGCATGCTGGCCGTGCCAGTACCATTCACATCCTGTCGATGACTAATCTAAAAGGAAATGGCTCACACTGGGCAGTACTTCCATGGTTGGTGAGAACCTTCTGGTATGTTGGCCAAATAGTCATTTGTCCTGTGGGAGCTGAGACACCAAGTGTACCCAGGCTATTTGACTACAGAAGGCATAGCAGACGTGATCAATCCTGTTCTCTCAATCGTGCACATTAAGCTGGTAAATCTACCTGATTTTGTTCCTCTCTGACCTCCAGCCTCTCTACCAAACCCAGGAACTCTGAGACCAATGCAGTGTTGTAAGAAGTCTCTCAACACCAGGTTAAAGTCCAACAGGTTTATTTGGTAGCACGAGCTTTCGGAGCGCCGCTCCTTCATCAGGTGAAGGAACCTGATGAAGGGACAGTGCTCCAAAAGCTTGTGCTACCAAATAAACCTGTTGGACTTTAACCTGGTGTTGTGAGACTTTTTACTGTGCCTACCCCAATCCAACGCCGGCATCTCCACATCAATGCAGTACAACAGCTGTGATCAGATAATTCAACAGCAAACTTTGATTTTCCAGCCTCGAGTCAATTTGAATGAGTTGCTGTTGAATTTGTCTGCACTGTACAGTACAAGGTGGTGAAGAATTCTTCAGTGGAAGTCAGATGAAATCGTGGCAGCTGATGAACCCAGTTTGTTTCTGCATGGGGGATATTTAATTAAACACAGTGGCACAGTGGTTAGCACTGCGGCCTCACAACGACAAGGACCCGGGTTCAATTCCCGGCTTGGGTCACTGTCTGTGCAGAGTCTGCACATTCTCCCCGTGTCTGCGTGGGTTTCCTCCGGGTGCTCCGGTTTCCTCCCACAGTCTGAAAGACGTGCTGGTTAGGTGCATTGGCCGTGCTAAATTCTCGCTCGGTGTACCCGAACAGGCGCCGGAGTGTGGCGACTAGGGGATTTTCACAGTAATTTCATTGCAGTGTTGATGTAAGCCTACTTGTGATGCAAATAAACTTTGAAAGGGCAACTTCTTGGGTCCTTGGAGTGTCAAAGCAGCCATTTAAATAGAGATGTTGCATCATAGATCTGTTTGTTTTTGTCCAATTCTTGCTCCAGTAGACACAGAGTTAAGTGTCAAGAGGCCGCAACACATTCCTAACTCACTGAAACGAAAGCGTCTGATCTTTGAGGCAGAGGGCTTGTAATCTCCACTTCACATGATTGAAACCCTTTTATCTCTCAGCACTGTCTCTGTGATTGTACTCGTGTCCTGCTATTCAGGCTATTATGCCCAATGAGTATCGTGGCCTGAATTTGTCCGCTGGTGCTAGTGGTTGGCTGTGTATGTGCAAAGCCTGCGCTACTGGGACTGTAAGGCTTAGGCCAGGACTACAATATCCATTCCATGAACCATGACAGGCGCCAGTCACTGGAAAATGTGTCCCCCTCTGGGCTGGCCGCGGACAGTTATTTCCTCTGTATTAAATACAACTCCATTGATATTAAATACTGAAATAGTCTGTTAAGTTTGGCTGTAGGGTATATGCAAAGTAAGGATTAATGATGATGAGAAAATCTAATATACTAATAGCACCCGAATCCCTGGAGCTTCAGCTGGGAATGAGATCCTGCTCTTTGGCATTTAGAAACCGTGGATAATTTTAGGTTGCTGATTTTTGTACAATTTCCCGTTTTGAGAACCATTATTTAGCCACCTGACAAAGCTCTGAGTGCTAATCAATGCCTGTTTGGTGTATGCAAGATGCTAATGTAATTGAGACATTCTGATGTGCTTGCTGCTGTCTCACAGTGCCAGGGACCTCGATTCCCAGCTTGGGTCACTGTCTGTGTGGAGTCTGCACGTTCTCCCCGTGTCTGCGTGGGCTTCCTCCGGGTGCTCCGGTTTCCTCCCACAGTCCGAAAGATCATAGAAATCATAGAAACCCTACAGTACAGAAAGAGGCCATTCGGCCCATCGAGTCTGCACCGACCACAATCCCACCCAGGCCCTACCCCCATATCTACCCACTAATCCCTCCAACCTACGCATCTCAGGCCACTAAGGGCAATTTTTAGCATGGCCAATCAACCTAACCCGCACATCTTTGGATGCGCTGTTTATTTATTGGTCACAAGCCGGCTTGCATTCACACTGCAGTGAAGTTACTGTGGAAAAACCCCCTCGTCGCCACACTCCAGTGCCTGTTAGAGTTCTTTGAAGAGATAACAAATAGGTTAGACCAAGGAGAGCCAATGGATGTTATCTATCTTGACTTCCAAAAGGCCTTTGACAAGGTGCCTCACGGGAGACTGCTGAGTAAAATAAGGGCCCATGGTATTCGAGGCAAGGTACTAACATGGATTGACGATTGGCTGTCAGACAGAAGGCAGAGAGTTGGGATAAAAGGTTATTTCTCAGAATGGCAACCGGTGACAAGTGGTGTCCCGCAGGGTTCAGTGTTGGGGCCACAGCTGTTCTCTTTATATATTAACGATCTAGATGACGGGACTGGGAGCATTCTGGCCAAGTTTGCCGATGATACAAAGATAGGTGGAGGGGCAGGTAGTATTGAGGAGGTGGGGAGGCTGCAGAAAGATTTAGACAGTTTAGGAGAGTGGTCCAAGACGTGGCTGATGAAATTCAACGTGGGCAAGTGCGAGGTTGTACACTTTGGAAAAAAGAATAGAGGCATGGACTATTTTCTAAACGGTGACAAAATTCATAATGCTAAAGTGCAAAGGGACTTGGGAGTCCTAGTCCAGGATTCTCTAAAGGTAAACTTGCAGGTTGAGTCCGTAATTAAGAAAGCAAATGTAATGTTGTCATTTATCTCAAGAGGCTTGGAATACAAAAGCAGGGATGTACTTCTGAGGCTTTATAAAGCACTGGTTAGGCCCCATTTGGAGTACTGTGAGCAATTTTGGGCCCCACACCTCAGGAAGGACATACTGGCACTGGAGCGGGTCCAGCGGAGATTCACACGGATGATCCCAGGAATGGTAGGCCTGACATACGATGAACGTCTGAGGATCGTGGGATTATATTCATTGGAGTTTAGGAGGTTGAGGGGAGATCTGATAGAAACTTACAAGATAATGAACGGCTTAGATAGGATGGACGTAGGGAAGTTGTTTCCATTAACAGGGGAGACTAGGACGCGGGGGCACAGCCTTAGAATAAAAGGGAGTCACTTTAGAACAGAGATGAGGAGAAATTTCTTCAGCCAGAGAGTGGTGGGTCTGTGGAATTCATTGCCACAGAGGGCTGTGGAGGCCGAGACGTTGAGCGTCTTCAAGACAGAAATTGATAAATTCTTGATTTCTCGAGGAATTAAGGGCTATGGGGAGAGAGCGGGTAAATGGAGTTGAAATCAACCATGATTGAATGGTGGAGTGGACTCGATGGGCCGAATGGCCTTACTTCCGCTCCTATGTCTTATGGTCTTATGGTCTTATGGGTACGCTGGGGGGAGAATTTAGCATGACCAATTCACCTAACCAGCACATCTTTGGCCTGTGGGAGGAAACCGGAGCACCCGGAGATCACCCACTCCACCTGACGAAAGCTAGTCGCGTTTCCTACCAAATAAACCTGTTGGACTTTAACCTGGTGTTGTAAGACTTCGTACTGTGTTTACCCCAGTCCAACGCCGGCATCTCCACACAGACAGTGACTCAAGCCAGGGATCGAACCCGGGTCCCTGGCGCTGTGAGGCAGCAGTGCTAACCACTGTGCCACTGTGTCCCCCCATATGTGCTGGTTAGGTGCATTGGCTGTGCTAAATTCTCCCTCAGTGTACCTGAGCAGGTGCCAGAATGTGGCGATTCGGGGATTTTCACAGTAACTGCATTGCAGTGTTAATGTAGTCCTACTTGTGACATTAAATAAACTTTAAACTGTACAGGTTCAGTGTAATGAAGTGGGGATGCTGGCGTTGGACTGGGGTAAACATAGTAAGAAGTCTCACAACACCAGGTTAAAGTCCAACAGGTTTACTTGGTAGCAAAAGCCACGAGCTTTCGGAGCGCTGCCCCTTCGTCAGGTAAGTGGGAGATCTGTTCACAAACAGGGCATATAAAGACACAAACTCAATTTACAAAATAATGGTTGGAATGCGAGTCTTTACAGGTAATCAAGTCTTAAAGGTACAGACAATGTGAGTGGAGAGAGGGTTAAGCACAGGTTAAAGAGATGTGTATTGTCTCCAGCCAGGACAGGTGGTGAGATTGAAAAATCTTACTAGGTTCAGTGTAATCCAGAAAAAGGAAAAAAACGGACTTAAGCATTTGGGATTTTTATGCTATCTCCACTTGAACTTGCTGTTTAACTGTTTTTAAGTCATTTTTTCCTTTTCATTCAGGCTGTGTGGAGGGGATGTTCACAGTAAAACTTGGCTTTTTCCTGGAAAAGCCAGTTCGGGAGCTTAGTCACACTTGAGCTGAAAGTAGTAGAAATATCTCTCGGCTTGTGAAGTTTATTAGCTGAAGTGCGATGTTTTCCCTCGCTAATATGGAAACCAACGTGGCACATGAGTTGGGTAATTACTGGAATAAAATATGAAGTGGGCATCAAATGGAACCGAAGATAGTTGATGCGAAAGCGGTTTGGATTACAGGAGAAGCAGTGTTTGTGTATCACTGGCTCTTGTTTGCGTTGTTAACACTGACTCTCTTATCCTGAAGGCAGAATAGTCAGGTTCTCACCTGTCTGCAACTCTGCTGCTGAAGTTAAGGAGCCAATTTTAGCAGCAGGTCGTGACCAAACATTACTTTCCCACAGCCCAAAGTGCAGAAAATCCAAATATACAAGTATTTTAATAGCTTACTGTGTAGAGTGTAACCCCGCATCGAGTGTAGCTCTTCAGAACTGATTATCCCTGTTATAATTGCATTGAAAGCATTAGCCAGCAGCAGCGGTCCATTTTCAGGTGCTTTTTGAGAGGGATGGGCAGGTAAATCCCAGAATTAGATTGCAGCCTTGGATTCTTTCCTTGGAATTGGTTATTGTTTCATATTGTGCACACTTTCCTTTTTGGAACAGCTAAGAAGTAGAATCCCTACAGTGCAGAATGAGGCCGGTCGGCCCATCGAACGTGCACTGACACTCTCCGATAGAGCATTCCAGCCATGCCCTTCCCCCTCGCTCTGTCCCCATAACTCCACATATTCACCATGGTCAATCCACCTAGCCTACTCGTCTTTGGGCACTAAGGGGCAATTTAGCATGGCCAATCCCCCTAACCCGCATATCTTTAGACTGTGGGAGGAAACCGGAGCCCTTGGAGGAAACCCACGCAGACACGCGGAGAATGTGCAAACTCCACACAGGCAGTGACCCAAGGCCGGGATTCGAACTCTGGTCGCCGGCGCTGAGAGGCAGCAGTGTTAACGACTGTGTTGTCTTATACTGCAGAGTATAAATCACAGGAAGTCCATGTTTAATTTATATTGTGCTTAGACCAAGCTTTGAATCTGCATCCAGTTTTGGTCGAGAAACAAGACCAACTTTGTGCTGGCAAAGAGTCAAGATTCTGGAAGATTGTTACGGCTATCACAAACTTAGCTGGAATATTACTTAAAATGGCAGACAGCTTGTCTGTATATTGCACTATTAACAGAAGCAGATATCTTGAGGCATTCCGCTTAAGCATCATAAAGAAGAAAGGAACTCTGGTTCAAAATCGTGTCGGTTAATTTTAAGATAGGTATCTGAAACCAAGTGATTGTGTGAAATGAAATTCCAGACAGAAGCATAGAGGTAAAAATCCTGGGTGCAATAATCCTGACTTTTCTGCAAACTGTTCTGTGGAAGGATCAGTTAGATCTGAAACGTTAACGCTGTCTCTCTCCATAGATGCGGTATGTAAAAGGCGGCATGGACAAGTTGGGCCGAAGGGCCTGTTTCCATGCTGTAAACCTCTATGACTCTATGCTGCCAGACCTACTGAGTTTATCCAGCATTTTCTGTTTTTAATTTCAGATTTCCAGTATTTTGCACTGAGCTGAATTTTAATCTTGAGTGGGTAAATCAAAATAGACTGATCAGGCTTCCTTAGAATACCTACAGTGCAGAAAGAGGCCATTCAGCCCATCGAGTCTGCACCACTATCCCACCCAGACCCGATTCCCGTAACCCCACATATTTACCGTGCTAATTCCCCTGACACTAATGTCAATTTAGCACGGCCAATCAAACCTAACCCGCACATCTTTGGACTGTGGGCGGAAACCGGAGCACCCGGAGGAAACCCACGCAGACATGGGGAGAATGTGCAAACTCTGCACAGACAGTGACCCAAGGCCGGAATCGAACCTGGGTCCCTGGCGCTGTGAGGCAGCAGTGCTTATCCATAGGATCTTGTGATTTCCCTTTGGTGCGTTGTTCTGGTGGTTGTTGTTAGTGTACTATCTATCTATTCTTGGTGTGCAATGATTGCACTGTGGTCTGAATACTCGTGACATCAACATGATACTTAATCGGGAGGTGTGTGTAGTTGGTTGCTGTGGAATTCTCCAGGCAGATGTATGCAGCATGGCAGTAATTTAATTATCCAAAGCATGAAATTGAAGCTTTCAGTTTCTCGAATTCAGAACCTGAAGCGTGACTGTGCCGTGTCAGCACACCTAGCATTACCAAATTAGTGTGTGCAATGCCAGAAAATAACGAGTGATTCCTCCTCGATCCTCACGACCGTTTTGCATATCGCAGTGTAATTTATTTGGGGTGCATTCAAAACAAATGAGCTAATGTCAGTGGGCCTGAAAGCAGCCTTGTGCGGTGGGTCTCCTGGGTGTGTCGACAAAACACTGATTCAAAACTAAATGGCTTTCTTTAGGGGGGGCATTGTTACTGCCTCCAGCAGCTGGGCTCTGACCACCGCCACCTGCTTGAATCAGTGTCTCGTGGAGCCATGTGCGAACCATGCAAATTCAGCACAAATGAAATCCAGTCAATTAGGTTGTGAGGTTCACATTTGCCACAGGACTTGAATATTTGCAGTTTCGGTTGTACGTTATTGACACCTGCTTGAGCCAGCGACACCGTGTCGTCGATGTGTGATGTTCGCACAACGGTATTAATGACTTGCGACATTATTACAGGTTTATGGGCAGATAATTACCAGCTAATTGCTGTCAAATTCTGCGCTCCACATTCTTTGTACACTCGTACCGGCTGCATCTGTGTGAACAGCGAGCTCAAGGACGGAGTTGAGTTTATATCCAGTATTGCACGCACGTCTTGTCAAGTACATTCCATGTCTTGTGGGCTGTGTGTTTCTCTTGGCTGTGGAGGCACATTAACAGGAGTTTTATTTCGAGAAGTGCGAACACATCTGATGGGGCCAGCTGAAATACAGCCACCACCTTAACTCAGCATTTCGCGCGCTGCAGGAATTGAGCCAAGTGTGGATCACATTCTGGGTGAGTGCACAGTGACTGATCCACATGGGGGTATCAAACTCCCATTTGGATCAATGGCCCACATGTGTCAGAGTCGCAATGAGGGGCACTGCTCTTCACTTTGTGCCTTTTCTTGTGCGTTGTAATTGTTTTCTCGCGACTTCCATAAGACATAGGAGCAGAATTAGGCCACTCGGCCCATCGAGTCTGCTCCGCCATTCAATCATGGCTGATAATTTTCTCATCCCCATTCTCCTGCCTTTTCCCCATAATAAGAAGTTTAACAACACCAGGTTAAAGTCCAACAGGTTTATTTGGTAGCAAAAGCCACACCAAGGTGTGGCTTTTGCTACCAAATAAACCTGTTGGACTTTAACCTGGTATTGTTAAACTTGTTACCGTGTTTACCCCAGTCCAACACCGGCATCTCCACATCATTTTCCCCATAACCCCAGATCCCCTTATTAATCAAGAACCTATCCATCTCATCATTTAGTTTAAGGTATGAGCAACGAGTGGAATAAATTTGTTGAATGGGCCTGATCCCTTCTCTTGTCACCTACCTGTGACTGTCGATGCTTGCATTATCTCCTGACTGAAGCCCAGCTCCCTCCATTCACCCCGTGGCAATTTGGATCATTTTGAATCGGGTTTATTGGAAAAACAACTGCTTGTAACTTTTTTTTCCCCAAAGGCAGTTTGGGAATTATGCTCCAGAGGTTGTTCCAGATTTCAATTTTTGTATAATTCCGCATAAACTAATTTGTTTATCCTACTAGAACTCAACATTACAAATTTGAGAGAAAAGAGCTGACGTTTCGAGTCCAGACAACCCTTTGTCAAAGGTGAAAGGCATAGTAAGTGGGAGATATTTATTGTATTGTATAAATATCTCCCACTTTCTGTGCCTTTCAGCTTTGACAAAGGGTCGCCTGGACTTGAAACCTCAGCTCTTTTCTCTCCTTACAGATGCTGCCAGACGCGCTGAGATTTTCCAGCATTTTCTCTTTTGGTTTCAGATTCCAGCGTCCACGATATTTTGCTTTTATGACAAACTTGAGTTCTTGTTACTGAAAATTGAACTATGGGTTGCTCTCCACTCTGGTATCTTATTGAGTTGGAGAGATACAAACTGTGTTTATTGACAGGGCCAATGGGGCCTGGGCTCATTGCTGGGGCCTGCTGTGCCTGGCCTTTATCGCCAGGGGCCGGGCCCGTGTCTGCGGGGGGGGGGGCCCGTGTCTGTGGGGGGGACCCCCCCCTGCGGGGGGGCCGGCCCCGTGTCTGCAGGGGGACCCCCCCCCTGCCGGGGGCCGGCCCCGTGTCTGTGGGGGGGAGCCCCCGCGGGGCCCGTTGAGCTCCCAATTCTGGGACCACATCTAAGATTCTATCAGAAAGCCTTTGTTTATCAGCTGTGTGTGTGTGTGCCAGAAGGATATTGGCCTCATTCCTTGAATGAAACTCCCTTGTCAAGTAAACTGGTTTTCTGGTCGATCTGCCTGAAAGCAGCGGCTTGCAGAATACCTCGCTGTCTGTGTTGCTGCCACATCTCCGGCTGTCTTGTCCCATTACCTGTCCTGTGACTGTTCTATTGGTGCCCTGAAAATCCTTTAAACTGATTCCCATTGGTAATATCTGTGAAGCTGTTGTGTAGCGATGTGTTTGTAGACTCACCAAGTGCTGCAGCTTTCAACTTTGTTGATTTTTATCCTTTTGGGATCTTTCCAGGTGTTAAGTTCATGTTGAGCTATTCGCAGTCTTCACCCTGCAAGCTGGCTTCGTCCTTAGCAGGATGTTGAATGTAGAGTGGAAAGAGATGAATGGCCTAGTTAGTTTTTTCCTCCTTTGATTATGCATCATGCAGTGCTTCCTGCCAGCTGTCTCCTCGGGCCATGCAGGGTGCATGTGTAATAGTCAGACATTGGTTGGAACGAACTGCCTTTCTGATGCATCAAGTTTGTGTAAAACTGTCTGAGCTGGAGTGCTGTGTGGGTAGGCGCCACGAGGAGGCATTGCCATTACTTTGCTAGCCAGCGTATGGGGAGGACTTGTCTGTGAAGAAACTCTGGCAAAGTACATCACCCTTTTTCTTTCGGGAAGCTTCAAGCAGGGCAACAAATGGAGGCGATCCTGGTTTCATTGATCCCGGGTGAGAGGATGGAGAGTTCCTCCTCAACATTATCCGTGTAGGTGATGGTCAGTGGGATGATTGATCTGGCTCTATAGCGATCCAGGCATGTGTAGTGAGCTCACTGCTTTTTTGTACGGTAATGTAATATGCAGACAGTGTAGCAACTGTTAAATAATGTAACTGATGGTTAGAATTCTGGTTTGGCCGAATGTTAATTCTGTATATGCATTAGGCTGGGGCTAAGGTGCTTAATCAATAAATCAGAGGAGAATTGACTGTATTGTGCAGCTTTCATTTCTCCAACGTGTATGATTCAGGCCCTGCCAACCTAATACTGCGGGGTTTTTTGTGAGCAATGAGTTCTATTATGTATTTCGCAATGCATCAAATGTTGAAAAATCAGCCCAAAACATGTTGTCAACACGATTGCTGGAGCGTGCGTGTGCACGTATTGTGTTTATCCTTGGCAGACCAACCGGCAGGAGCAGTTGCTGCCCTTTGCGATCTGGCTCTGTGGCAGTCAAGAAGCTCTGGGTGAAGCGGGTGTGCTGGTGTACCTTGTGTCACCATAAAGACAATCGAGGTTTAATTTAATAATAGTGGTACAAAAGTTGTGGCTGAATACTTGCGACTGGTAGAGAAAGGTTTACCCTGAAAGATGGGTGCTATTTACTGTGCTGGTGTGGAAGCACTTTCTTTCCAGAGAAACTGACATGATCATTTTCCACGTGTTCAGTTCATGTCAAGCTATTCGCAGTCCTCACCCTGCAAGCTGATTTGATTTATTATTGTCACATGTATTAACATACAGTGAAAATTGTTTCTTGCGCGCTATACAGACAAAGCATACCATTCATAGAGAAGGAAAGGAGAGAATAGCTAGGGTGCAGAGAAAGATCAACTCTTAATACAAGGTAGGTCCATTCAAATGTCTGACAGCAGCAGGGAAGAAGCTGTTCTTGAGTCAGTTGGTACGTGACCTCAGACTTTTGTATCTTTCTCCTGAAGGAAGAAGGTGGAAGAAAGAATGTCCGGGGTGCGTGGGATCCTTAATTATGCTGGCTGCTTTGCCGAGGCAGCGAGAAGTCTAGACAGAGTCAATGGATGGGAGGCTGGTTTGAGTGATGGATTGGGCTACATTCACGACCTTTTGTAGTTCCTTGTGGTCTTGGGCAGAGCAGGAGCCATACCAAGCTGTGATACAACCAGAAAGAATGCTTTCTATGGTGCATCTGTAAAAGTTGGTGAGAGTCGTAGCTGACATGCCGGAACTCCTTAGTCTTCTGAGAAAGTAGAGGCGTTGGTGGGGCTTTCTTAACTAGTGTCGGCATGGAGGGGACCAGGACAGGTTGTTGGTGATCTGGACACCTAAAAACTTGAAGCTCTCGACCCTTTCTACTTCATCCCCATTGATGTAGACAGGGGCGTGTTCTCCTTTCTGCGTCCTGAAGTCGATGACAATCTCATGCTGGTGTACCTCGTATCATATACAGACAATTGAGGTTTAATTTAATTATAGTGGTACAAAAGTTGTGGCTGAATACATGCGACTGGTAGAAAAAGGTTTACCCTGAAAGATGGGTACTGTTTACTGTGTTGGTGTGGAAACCCTTTCTTTCCAGAGAAACGGACATGACCATTTTCCAGCTGTTAAGTTCATGTCAAGCTATTCGCAGTCCTCATCCTGCAAGCTGGCTTCGTCCTTAGCAGGATGTTCCCCAAGGGGATCAGGGATTATGGGGAAAAGGCAGGAGAATGGGGATGAGAAAAATATCAGCCATGATTGAATGGCAGAGCAGACTCGATGGGCTGAGTGGCCTAATTCTGCTCCTATGTCTTATTCCAAAAAATAATTTACTGCTAATCAAGTTTCTGTTCTGTCCGCAAATATGCCACGGAATTGGACTGACGGCAGGAAAGTTAGTCTCTGGCAACTGGGCTGCAAAGTTAAATCCCCAGTTCGTCTGTGTGCCAGAGGCAAAGTTTTCATCGGAATTCCTGTTCTTGATAGCTCTCCAGCTGGAATGTGCAGATGTGTTGTTGGTCATTGTTGAGAACGTTGATCTTGACTGTGATGACCTCCATGGTTGAACAGCCAGATAATGGGTAGGATGGTGGATCCAGAATCAATGGTAGAAAGTGGAATTGGAGGAATGGTCGCAGGAGAAAACATTAGAACCATAGAAAATTACAGCTCAGAAACAGGCCTTTTGGCCCTTCTTGTCTGTGCCGAACCATTTTATGCCTAGTCCCACTGACCTGCACTTGGACCATATCCCTCCACACCCCTCTCATCCATGAACCCATCCAAGTTTTTCTTAAATGTTTAAAGTGACCCCACATTTACCACTTTATCCGGCAGCTCATTCCACACTCCCACCACTCTCTGCGTGAAGAAGCCCCCCCTAATATTCCCTTTAAACTTTTCTCCTTTCACCCTTAACCCATGCCCTCTGGTTTTTTTCTCCCCTAGCCTCAGTGGAAAAAGCCTGCTTGCATTCACTCTATCTATACCCATCAAAATCTTATACACCTCTATCAAATCTCTCCTCAATCTTCTACGCTCCAGGGAATAAAGTCCCAACCTATTCAATCTCTCTCTGTAACTCAGCTTCTCAAGTCCCAGCAACATCCTTGTGAACCTTCTCTGCACTCTTTCAATCTTATTTGCATCCTTCCTGTAACTAGGTGACCAAAACTGTACACAATACTCCAAACTCGGCCTCACCAATGCCTTATATAACCTTACCATAACACTCCAACTTTTATACTCGATACTCCGATACTCCGATGATTGCGGTGATGTGGGGGAGAGCGAGACTAATTAGATTACTCAATCCCGCACACGCTCGATTGGCTGATTTTCTGTGTAGTGCTATTGTAATAGTCACTGCTGGGCTCATGTATGTAACTAAACCATAGTTACTATCAAGATATAGAAGCTGTGTAAAACTCTGCACCCGAGTTTGATGTACCAGTGGAAGGAGAAAGTTGGAATAAATGCCAGTTGCAATCTACACTGCCTTTTTTAGTTACAATGGCGGCACAGTGGTTAGCACTGCTGCCTCACAGCGACAGGAAGCCAGGTTTCATTCCGGCCTTGGCTGTCTCTCTGTGTGGAGTTTTAACTTTCTCCCCGTGTCTGCGTGGGGTTCCTCCGGGTGCTCCGGTTTCTTCCCATACTCCAAAGACGTGCGGGTTCGGTGTATTGGCCATGCTAAATTGCCCTCAGTGTCAGGGGGACTAGCAGGGTAAATATGTGGGGTTACAGGGATAGGGCCTAGATGGGATTGTTGTCAGTGCAAACTCGATGGGCTGAATGGCACTGGAGGGATTCTAATTATTTTAGAAGCTTTACCAGAGTTTGTGTGGAGCTGCCATCCCAATGAATTGGGCTTCAGTTTTAACTCCAACAAAAAGACAAAAGCCATTGATTTTTATTCCTGTGTAAATAGTTGAGATTTGGCACGACACATTGTCTCCCCTTCAAACTTGAACCGACGAAGTCCATTGACTCACATTGTCCAACATTAGAAGCAGGTCTGCACTGGCCTGCACCAGAAAGATAACACTGCACCACCTCCGATCGCCAGAGATCTGTCAGCACCAGGCATTGCTTCACAGTTGTGGGAAAGTCGGATTACCAAAATCAGTGCCGAGACAATAAGACAAATGTGTGGCTGGGTGGTTCACATCCTAGTCAGAAACAGCAAGAAGAAACTTGCAATTGTGACACAAACTTTTCAGTTTTTTAAAAAGACTGCTGTATTCCCAGGTGGAATGGCTTGTGAAAGAACTTGCCCTTTCTGACAGAAATGTGCTTCCCGATAGTACACTTCGTGTCCCGAGGGGGATTTTGTTGGGGCTTTCTGAATCGACCACCTCACTTCAACGAAAGGTTGACCAAAAATCCTGGATAAACTGGGTTTCTGCCGAAGTCACAATGACCCCTGCAAAAGCTCCTGGGTATAATGTAGCAGACCCCCGCCTTCCCAGCGCTTATGTTGATTCAAGTTAGGTGAATCGGGCGGGAGGAGACTCCGGTGCGGCTTAATTCTGGCGTGGGCCTGTTGGGCTGGAGACCAGTTGCTGCGCTGCAAGAAATTCTATTGAGTGGCAGATTAAATTATGTTTGGCACATATGCTCGTTAAGCCCTGCATCCCAGGATCCCCAACATGTCCCCTGGCTTACGTGTTTTTAATTGGATTTATGTCTGTGGTGTAAGCACTGAATTCAATTTAGGGTTGTTCACTGCAGTGTCATGTTGTAGCGTCCCTTTTTTTTGGTGCCCACGTTCGTTCGTTGTTTTTATATTAATTTTATGACACCAAGCTGGAATTAGTTCTGCAGATTCAGACATTCAAGTGACAACTAATATCTGCCGCCCACCCATCCATGAAGCCAGTGTCATAGTTTGGATTGCCTTGGATTGATACAAAACCTGGTCGTGAATTAGTGTTAACGTTGCCGCTGCTCTGTCTCTTCACTTAACTTCCATTTTATCAGAGGGTCCGGGCTATACGTGGCACCTTCAACCCATGCTTCACCCGCATATGATCCAGTTGCATTTGGGAACCAGGGAACCACCTGTGAGAGTGGTTATTTTGGCCAGCGTAGTAATTGCAGGTGCCATTGATAAGATAACTATGTTCCATGTGGCACAGAGGGGGGGGGCGGTGGGAGATGTGGGACGTGACCAGGGTGTGTGGGGAAAGGGATGTGGGTGTGGCGGGGCGGGGGGGGGGGGGGAGGACCGAGGGGAATCTGGTTATCACTGTAAACGGTAACCAATTTGAAAAGTCTTCACCGGGGAAAACGTGTTTGCTGCTGTAATGCAGCAGAGGGTTTCCTCCAATGTGTGCAAAGCTCTGGGACTGCACACAGCACGATACTTAGTGATGCATTTAATTTCTGGCTCGCTCAAACTCCTGTGGCTCTGTTTGCATACTTTCAGTAATTGCATTGTGCGCGTATTGGATTTTTGTATTCCACTGCTGACACTTGGCAGATTTATTGGGGCTGAACATTCTTCACTGATTCTCTCAAATCCTGATTCAGTTAGCGCATTAGTCGGATGCTTGATGATATTTCAGCTGACAGCTCCAAATGCGCTATTGCAATTCCCATGCGCACTATCCCAATAATTGTGGCTGTTTGGGATTGGGCTTTTGCCCATGGGAAACTGAATTGAACTTTTCCTAACGTGCTTCATTCAGGATCTTTTTGCAGAGAGAGAAATGGATCCCAGATGCTGCCAGACCTCCTGAGATTTTCCAGCGTTTTCTCTTTTGGTTTCAGATTCCAGCATCCGCAGTAATTTGCTTTTGTCCCGTGTTTAACCCACCGCCACTTCTCTTCCAGGAATGCCTACCCTGAAGAAGTACTGATCTTCTCCCACTTTCTATGCCTTTTAGCTTTGACAAAGGGTCACCTGGACTCGAAACGTCAGCTCTTTTCTCTCCTTACAGATGCTGCCAGACCTGCTGAGATTTTCCAGCGTTATCTCTCTTTGGTTCTGGATCCCACAGTGTTGGCTCCGGTTGATGGTATCACAATAAGTCCTTTGCAGTGGTTGAGCTTCCTCATGATACCGAAAATACCTAATCATTAAACAGGGTCGCACAGGAGTAAAGAGCTCGTACGTGTGTTACTTGCAATATTGACGCTGAAGCCTAATGCAAAAAAACTACAGATACTGGAAATACTCAGCAGGTCAGGCAGCATCCATGGAGGGGAAACAGAGTTAGCCATTCAGTTCGAGATGACCTTTCATCAGAACTGGAGAACGACCGAAATGTAAGCATTTTCAAGATGGTGGAAGCACTGACTTAAAAGCTCTTAGATTTCTAACATAAGCTCTGATGAAAGGTCATTGTGCCAGTCACATTAACTCCACGTCTTTCCACAGATCCAACCGACTCAAAAACAGCTTCTTCGCTGCTGCTGTCAGACTTTTGAATGGACTTAACTCGCATTAAGTTGATCTTTCTCTACACCCTAGCTATGACTGTAACACTACATTCTGCACTCTCTCCTTTCCTTCTCTATGAACGGTATGCTTTGTCTGTACAGTACGCAAGAAACAAGACTTTTCACTGTATACTAATACATGTGACAATAAATCAAATCTAAAATGACCCTGCCTGATCTGGGTATTCCAGCCTGTTAGAAACATCGGAATTCGGAGCAGAAGTCGGCAAATTTAGCCCTTCGAGTCTGCTCCGATCAGATCATGGCTGATCTCTCCCTGGAATCAAATCCACCTCCCCACCTGTTCCCCATATCCCCTTATCCTTTTTTTAATTAGAGATATATCTATCCCCTTCTTGAAACCATTCAATGATTCAGACTCCACCGTGCTATGGGGCAGCGAGTTCCACAAATTCACCACTCTCTGCGAGAAGTAGTTCCTCCTCATCTCAGTTTTACATCTACCGCCTCTCGACCTATACCTGTGATCTCTTGTTCGAGATTGCCCCATTAGAGGCAACATTTGGTCTACCTTTACTTTATCGATCCCTTTTAAAATTTTATACACCTCGATCAGATCCCCCCCTCATCCTTCTAAACTCCAGTGAATATAAGCCCAAACTGTTTAATCTCTCCTCACACGTCAACCCTTTCACCCCAGAATCAATCTGGTTAACCTCCAATGCCACCATTTCCTTCCTCCAATGAGGAAACCAAAAATGGACGCGAGACTCCAGATGTGGTCTCACCAACACCCTATACAATTGCAACACCTCTACTTTTATACTCCAGCCCTTTTGCAATAAATGCTAACATCCCATTTGCCTTTTTTATTACATGCTGGATCTGTACATTCTGGCATCCAGAGGATCGTATCATAGAATCCCTACAGTACAGAAGGAGGCCATTTGGCCCATCGAGCCCACACTGACAACAATCCTATCTCTGTAACCCCACACATTTACCCTGCTAGTCCCCCTGACACTAGAGTTAACTTAGCATGGCCAATCAACCTAACCCACACGTCTTTGGACTGTGGGAGGAAACCGGAGCACTCGGAGGAAACCCGTGCAGACATGGGGAGAATGTGCAAACTCCACACAGACAGTGACCCAAGCCGGGAATTGAAACCGGATCCCTGGCGCTGTGAGGCAGCAGTGCTTGCCACTGTGTCGCCCCCAAGATACCCATTCCTTCAACTGCTTCTTGCCTTCCAAATAACGTGTGTGTTTCAAAGGCTGGCCATCTCTTAGTGATACATTCCGAGAGCACTTCAGGGGAGTGTGAATGGATGCTAGATTTATTGCAGCACATGCCACTGAGTGCATTTGGAAGAATTCTAGCCTTTGGTTTACAATTGCGGTATTACGAATGTAAACTCCGCCCGACAGCTAGGCTGGTAGTGTGGTATGTAATTGACAGTTTGGTTATTCCTCAGTTACACTGAGCCCAGGCTTTGAGAAGTTCTTGTACCCTGCTCAGTTAGCACCTCAATAACAATCTCCAAACAGATCTTCTCTCAATCGATTCTGCTGCAGCTCAATAAGACAGTCAAGAGAAATTGTGTAGGCAGTAAACTTTAGGACTTGCTTTTATTTTTGTTTGAATGTGTTTTTATTCCTCTTCTGTTGTTAGATTGGATGAATGTTGGGGGTGGTCTCCATGCCATTTACCCCCTCTCCTTGTAGCAGACAGATCAGGAAACCAATTTGCGGGACACTAGAATTCTGGGCTTTGTTTAAAAACAAGTTAATTTATACTTCACGGTAGCGCAGTGGTTAGCACTGCTGCTTCACAGCTCCAGGGACCTGGGTTCGATTCCCGGCTTGGGTCACTGTCTGTGTGGAGTTTGCACGTTCTCCTCGTGTCTGCGTGGGTTTCCTCAGAGTCCTCCGGTTTCCTCCCACAGTCCAAAGATGTGTGGATTAGGTTGATTGGCCATGCTAAAAATTGCCCCTTAGTGTCCTGAGATGTGTAGGTTAAGGGGATTAGTGGGTAAATATGTAGGGATATGGGGGTAGGGCCTGGATGGGATTGTGGTCGGTGCAGACTCGATGGGCCAAATGGCCTCTTTCTGCACTGTAGGGTTTCTATGTTTGAGTTACTTAAATGTCACTCGGTTGTGTTTAGTATGTTGCCTCGTTTCGTCCTGACCTCTCCGATCTCTTCCAGTCATTTCTGGCCAGGACCCTTGTCACGTGTGGGCTCCTGTTCCTGCTTTCTCCAACTGCTGTATCTTTACTTGCTCTGGTCTCGGACTCCACACCTCTCCCCTACGCCTCCTGTCTTGTCACTTTTTTTTCTGGAACATTTCCTTCAGACTTTTCCCTAAAGCATTCTCTTTTCTCCCCCGCTCCTCAGTTTCTCCTTTTTTTTTTCTTTTCCTGATTGATGTCATTGTTTACACTCATGCTTTTTTTAGTAACTCTCCCTGGAGGTTACACTTGGGAGAGGTGGGGAGGAAGTGTTTAGTCACGATGCTCTGACTGTTAGCATGTGGGCAGGCTTGATGAACCAGTTGGTCTTTTCCTGTCCATCGGTTTTGTGTATGCCGTGTTTCTATGCAACATTGTGTATGACGTCACAAGTTATGCTTTGAAAAATACTACAGTCTGATCAGGGCACAAGATAATTTGGCGCTTTGCAGAATTGCTTGTCGCATTCTAAAAATGGTGTATCCTTTAGTTTCCAACCTCTGATACTTCTGTGGACGTTAGGCAGAAAGCCCCTGGTTTATAATGTTGGACTTAACCCAAGGCACTCACTCAGCCGTGTTAATTTTGTTTCAGGAGAGCATTGCTCAGAGACCACCGTGTCTGTGTGCCACTGATTTTACTTGGCAATTTACTGTCACTTCTGCTCTAATCCTCTTGAAGTCTGCTTGCGAGGATGGAGTGTTTGCATTGCCCAATTCAAACATTACTGTGACAAATAGAAGCTCAATAATGTGTATAATTGTTATGGTTCAGTTCAGGAACTCCAAAGTGTTTTATGGAGCCCACCTGGATCATAAGTTTTGCAGCTTGGATTTGGCAAGGATAAGCATGATGGGTTTCACTTCAGGTATGATTCAAATGACCCACTAGGGAGCTTTTACCAAACACAGTTTATTTAAGAATATAGTTAACATGCATAGTAAGAAAGCTGTTACCAGTTGCACACTAAACAGCTACAATAATGCAAGACCAATGCTCGTGTGATACTGGAGCTGAGTCCTTTGGATGAATGCTGCAGTTCTTTTGATGGCACCCAGAACAGTTTAAAGTCAAAACAGCTTCCCAGAACACTAGGGAGAGACTCTGATCAAACCACCAACAGCAGATTTCCTACTGCAGAAAAGCAAGAAGGCTTGCTAACCAGCAGAGCTTCCAAAACCCAGTGAGAGACTTCTTTGCCACTTGGTGTTCCTTCTAAAACTGAACACAAATAGCAGCTTAAAACTGCAAACAAAAGAGCAACCAGTTTTCCTCCTATCAATGCAGGGTCAAAAAAGTACCCAGAGTAAAAAATAAACACCCCACTGAAACCATTGAAGCAGCAATAAAAGGATTCTTATGGTCAACTCGGCAGCAGTGAGAGCGACAGAGAATATGGTCTTTAAAAAAAAAGCTCATAAAGGTGCACTAGCGTCACACAATGAAGAATTCAATTACATTCATTTCCAAATAGATGAGTTAATTTTTCAGCCAATGTTTGTGCTACACACGCTGGAGATTAGACGAGGGAACTGGCTCTGTGCGCTCCAGTCATGAAAGGATTAAATGTGTGCACAGAGCTGCCAACTGCAGGAAGTCCCCAATCGTTGCCTGCTCATATCCTGTATTTTCCTGGATCCTCAATGCCGTTGGGTCTTGAGGTCAGCAGTTTAAAATTTGTCAGTGTCATTGATAGCGAGAGAATCGTTTATCATGGGTAGTACCCGCAGTACGATATCTCCGGATTCACACTGCACTGTTCCCTTTGGGAACTGAAAGAGCCATTATTAGAATGAATTAAGTGAAGCATACTGTATTAGACAAATGTTACTGCTACTTGAGTCATTTCTATATTACCCTGATGTTTATCTGCTTGTGCAGTTCGACTCCATCAAAAGGCCATTTCCCCAGCCGCTCTCCATAACCACACAACTGCCTTTTTGGGTTGTCTTTCTTGCCTGTTTCCAAAGAATTATCAACAAAAGGCCCCATTTTCAACACTAGCATTACAGCACTAGCACAGAATAGGAAATGAAGGAAAATATATTATATGTTTTTAATTTATTTTATTCCTCACAAGTAGGCTTACATTAACACTGCAATGAAGTTAGTGTGAAAATCCCCTCGTCGCCACACTCCGGTGCCTGTTTGGGTACACTGAGGGAGAGTTGAGCATGGCTAATGCACCCTAAGAAGTCTCTCAACACCAGGTTAAAGTCCAACAGGTTTATTTGTAGCACAAGCTTTTGGAGTGTCGCTCCTTCCAATGCACCCTAACCAGCACAGCTTTCAGACTGTGGGAGGAAACCGGAGCACCCGGAGGAAACCCACGCAGACACGGGTGTCTGTGCGGAGTCTGCACATTCTCCCTAAGGCCAGAATCGAACCCGGGTCCCTGGTGCTGTGAGGCAGCAGTGCTAACCACTGTGCCACCGTGACGGTGCGGTGTAATGATGCATTCAGTAGAAATGCAACTGGTTGATGTTAAATATGTTTGTACAATAAAGAAGTACCTACTCTTTCATTATTATAGTCTTGCAAACAGCTGGGCACTATTATTGCAAAAGCCTATTCTCGTACCACCAACACCTGCCCAAGCTTTGCTCATAAATTTGCCTTTAAGAAAACATTTAACAAAAGTAACTGGGTGTTTGCTCAGTGGAGGGTTAGTCACCTGTAAGCTCAGCTACCAGGCAATGTCTGCCTCCAATGAGGAGATCTTCCCTGATGTTCAACAATACTACCATCATTGAATCCTCACCATTAATGTCCTCGGGTTACCATTGACGTCCTAGAGTTACCATAAATACCGTGGTTGTAAGAGCAGCTCAGAGGCTGGGAATTGTGCGGTGAATAATTCACTTCCTGATTCCCTTTCACGTTCTACAAAGCACCAGTCGAGGAGTGTGATGGAATACTCTCCACTTGTTATAAGAGCCATGAAATTAATGGCTCTTTCAACTCCCAAAGGGAACAGTGGAGTCTGAATCTAGAGGTTCCCAGCCAGTACTGCCCTTGAGAAGCTATCCTCTCACTGTCAATAACACTGACAAATCCTGCTGATAAGACCCAAAAACATTTCAAGAAGCTCAACTCTATCTGAGCAGCCTGCTTGACCGGGGCTTCATCCACTACCGTAAACATTGTCATTCCACTGTTTCACAGAGGCAGCAGTGTACACCCTCTGAGATGCACTGCAGCAATTTGCCCAAGTTCCTTCGACAGCCACTGCCACCTAGGAGGACAAGGGCTGCAGGTGCATGGGAACACCACCGTCTACCAGTTCCCCTCCAAGGCGCACAGCATCTCGACTTGGTGAAAGGACAGTGGTACAATGCTGTTGTTGGGTTAAAATCCAGGAACTCCCTCCCTAACAGCTCTGTGGGTGTACCTACACCACATGGGTTGCAGAGGTCCAAGAAGACAGCTGATCACCACCACCTCGAGGGCAATTAGGGGTCAGGTAGGCCTCCAGCATGGGAGAATGGTGATAAATAGAAGGGTTTTGTGCACATGTACCAGAACTCAAGAGTTACAGAAGTAAGGAACAGCAAGGTCATTCTGGAACATGGAATAATTTTGATATCGGCACGGTAGCACAGTGGTTAACACTGCTGCTTCACAGCTCCAGGGACCTGGGATCGATTCCCGGCTCGGGTCACTGTCTGTGTGGATGTTTGCACATTCTCCTCGTGTCTGCGTGGGTTTCCTCCGGGTGCTCCGGTTTCCTCCCACAGTCCAAAGATGTGCGGGTTAGGTTGATTAGCCATGCTAAAAAATTGCCCCTTAGTGTCCTGGGATGCGTGGATTAGCGGGTAAAATACGTAGGGATATGGGGGAAGGGCCTGGGTGGGATTGTGGTCGGTGCAAACTCGATGGGCCGAATGGCCCCTTTCTGTACTGTAGGGTTTCTATGATTTCTATGATATCTATGCACCGGCAATAAGGAGAGGATTCGGGTAACTGTTTAGGAAGAGTTGTGAAGATCAATATACAGGGACGTAAAAATGTTAAGACAGTGGGTCAACATTTCAGCTCCAACTAAACAAATGTGGGAATGACATCCTTAAACACTGGGGCAAAATGGTCTTTTCAATTTCCTACATTACTTTAGATGATGTGCGGGTTAGGTTGATTGGCCATGCTTAAATTGCCCCTTAGTGTCCTGAGATGTGTAGGTTAGAGGGATTAGTGGGTAATTATGTAGGGATATGGGGGTAGGGCCTGGGTGGGATTGTGGTCGGTGCAGACTCGATGGGCAGAATGGCCTCTTTCTGTACTGTAGGGTTTCTATGATTCTATCTATCTGTGTGGTAACCTACTGAGCATCTCTGAGTAATTAATTTGCGAATAAGAATCTTTAGGGCCGGCAAAGGCTGAAACCACTCAGTTTTGATGGATCAACCGGTCTACTCATTGCTTCCACCTTTTATCTCTCAAACCTGAACTCCTATCCATGCACGTTGGGCTTCATTGGCAACTTCTCATGAGCTGACTACTCTTTGGATGGTAAATGTTCCCTTCCCCAGATTTCCCTGGCCATTTCTCAATGTAAGAAGTCTCTCAACACCAGTCCACTCACCTGATGAAGGAGCAGCGCTCCAAAAGCTCGTGCTACCAGAAAAGCCTGCTGGACTTTCACCTGCTTTTGTGAGACCTATTACTGTGCCCACCCCAGGCCAACGCCGGCATCTCCACATCATTTCTCAATGTGAATAAACAGTGCAGTGAATTGGAAAGATTTTTTTAGTGTCGGATTTTTGAGTCTTCTATAATATCGGGGGGGGCACAGTGGTTGGCACTGCTGCCTCTCTGCGCCAGGGACCCGGGTTCGATTCCGGCCTCGAGTCACTGTCTGCGTGGAGTCTGCACATTCTCCCCGTGTCCGCGTGGGTTTCCTCCGGGTGCTCCGGTCTCCTCCCACACTCCAAAGAGGTGCGGGTTAGGTGCATTGGCCGTGCTAAATTGACCCTAATGTCAGGGGGATTAGCAGGGTGAATGAGGGGCTATGGGACTAGGGCCTGGGTGGGATTGGTGCAGACTCGATGGGCTGAATGACCTCTTGCACTATATGATTCTAAGCGTACATCAGTAATTTATATTATCTGTTCTCTTTGCAGGATGACTGTGATCACCATCTGGTTAAAGAATCAAACGCAACACTTCTGTAAAAGTGGTGAAACACTCGAGGCGTATATTTGGGATTACTGAGCCTCCAACTACGGTTATTCCGATTCTGGGTGTTTGTTTTTTAATGCTGCAAAAGAATTCGGCATGTGGGCAACATGGAATTATAAAAAGTAACTTCAGATCCAGATTGCAGAGCTGCTGCTTAATTACATTACTGCTTGTTGGAATTACTTGTGTTTTAAGCTTGAATGAGCATCTTCCAGCAGTGAAAGAAATGACTGGGGCCTTTCTGTTACTTCCAGCGAGCCAGAGTGTTAATAGACTATGACAAGCTACCGGCCTGTTCAAAATGAAACGGTGGAGGTTGGTGGCATTGTCGTAGGTGGAGTGGACATTCTCGCAGGTACGAACGCGTGTGACTACTATGCATCTCCATTCAGAGTTCAGAATGGGAACGTGTGCTCCGCAGGGGAAAGTGTGCCCCGTGCAAGTTCTACCCCTGCCATGCCAAAAATGGGAGTCCGGGCTCGAATCGCCGACTGGCCTCCGAAGCGGGATGTAATGAAAGATGCTGCGTTAAGTCCTGCGAGGGACTTGGACCGACCCATGGTGGACGCTGAATTTGGAGGTTTTCATAGTGGGCAGTACTGCCCCAACTATGAAAATGCTACTCGGGCCCGAGGCTTGCACCATATACCTCGAAAGTCAAAAGAAGTGGAGTTCCAAGGTGATTGGCCCAGGTCTCCAGCCAAAATGTTTGTTCCCCTGAGGGTTCGAAGTAACAGTGAGATTACGCTCAACGAACATGATGCAGAAGGAGCGTTCGAGCTTAAAGGAAGTGGAATGCTACCCTTAAGGGAATACGGCAGCACTTCGTCCATCGATGTTCACGGAGTGTCATCTGAAAGCTTCTTCGATATGCTGAAAGAGTTCAAAAACGAGAAGATTGATCAGCGGAGCTCGGCGCCAGAGAGCCTGAAGAAGCTCCTTCGAGCTGATGTGAGCATGGCCTCCAATCTTAACCTTGCGGGTGGCAGCAAGACTGATGACAGTCGAAGTGAATCATCTCAGAGGGACGAGCCGAAGAGTGTGTACAAAGATCGAGAGAAATCGCGCAAAAAGCAGTCTCGGAGCGAAAGTGGGGAATCTATCTTGAAGAAACTGCGCAGCAGCAAAAGTGAGCACGAGTCAGGGAGGTCCAGCTCAGACCATGAAGACAGTAGGTCCCAGGATAGCACTAAACCGTGGATTTGTCAGAAGAGCTTTGGGCATTTTGATGTGCAGAGTATACTGTTTGACCTCAACGAAGTGGTGAGCAACAGAAACTATGTGCCTCACAGGAGGAACACCACAACCGGTGCCTCAGCTGCATCAGCTGCTTCACTTGCTGTGTCTCGGTCTCTCGCTCTGGCAAGCCTGGATTCGAACTTCAGCAGCACTGAGGAGGTGAGCGGCAAAGAGAATCTGGAGCCCGATCTAGGTGACAGCAACTGCAATGACCTGCTCCTGAACTGCCCTCATTTCCGCAACGAAACGGGTGGAAGCAGCGAGCGCAATATCAGCTTGTCGAAGGCGAGCGTCACTGCAGGGCTGGGCCTCGACTGTGAAGGTGGGTTTCCAAAGCTGGTTTGGAACCCGTACTGCACGAATGCCAGTATTTCCGAGCTGGAGGTTCCCAAGGAAAGGCAGCTCCGCCAGGAAAGACTCAAACACTTCAGCATCGAGCACGTGGATCGGGGAGCCAGATATTATCAGGATTACTTCCATGGGAAAGGTACGTTAACTGATCAAAATAGTCCTGCTTTTAACCCTTGCAAATTGCTTATCTAAAAGTGAAGTTTGTTTATTTAGTGTCACAAGTAGGCTTACATTAACACTGCAATGAAGTTATTGTGAAAATCAACTAGTCGCCACACTCCGGCGCCTGTTCGGGTAACACTGAGGGAGAATTTAGCACGGCCAATGCACCGAGATAGCACGTCTTTCGGACTGTGGGAGGAAACCGGAGCACCCGGAGGAAACCCATGCAGACACAGGGAGAACGTGCAGACTCCACACAGACAGTGACCCAAACCGGGAATCGAACCTGGGATCCTGGCGCTGTGAGGCAGCAGTGCTAACCACTCTGCCGCCCATATTGGACCATGACAAATATATTCTTAGAGAGTGCCTTTCACCTGGAGATCTCCACCCTTTTTTTTAATCATGTCAAAGCGATGAGAAGCTGGAGGTGGATTTTACAATTCTCTAGTCAGGCTGATCGGTTTACCGTTCAATTTATGGTCAATCCCCCCTCCTTTCCATAAAAAATAAATAAATAGCTCTCCGACGGCACTGCATCCGATTTGAAAATCCATCTGTGTGGTGGTCCTGTTCATATCCTTCCCTCTCATGCACTTGCCACTAGTTGATGATATCTAGCACCTAATGACTTTTTAACGAAAACTGGTTTGTTTTTCTACACATTGCTGATCTCGACCAGGGAGGGGTGAGTCAGGCAGTGTTTTATTCCTCATTAATGCCTAGTGATCTCTAAGAGAGATAGAATTTGTGGATTTTGATAAGACCAGAAGGTATCGGAGCAGAATTTGGCCCCTCGAGCCTGCTCCACCATTCAATAAGGTCATGGCTGATCTTTTTGTGGACTCAGCTCCACTTACCCGCCCGCTCACCATAACCCTTAATTCCTTTACTGTTCACAAATTTATCTATCCTTGCCTTAAAAACATTCAATGAGGTAGCCTCAACTGCTTCACTGGGCAGGGTATTCCACAGATTCACAACCCCTTGGGTGAAGACGTTCCTCCTCAACTCAGTCCTAAATCTGCTCCCCCTTATTTTGAGGCTCTGCCCCTTAGTTCTAGTTTCACCCGCCAGTGGAAACAACTTCCCTGTTTCTATCTTATCTATTCCCTTCATAATCTTATATGTTTCTATAAGATCTCCCCTCATTCTTCTGAATTCCAATGAGTATAGCCCCAGTCTATTCAATCTCTCCTCATAAGCCAATCCTCTCAACTCCGGAATCAACCTAGTGAATCTCCTCTACACCCCCTCCAGTGCCAATATATCCTTTCTCAAGTAAGGAGACCAAAACTGTACACAGTACTCTAGGTGTGGCCTCACCAGCACTTTATACAGCTGCAACATAACCTCGCTGTTTTTAAACTCCATCCCTCCAGCAATGAAGGACAAAATTCTATTTGCCTTCTAAATTACCTGCAAACCAACTCCTTGAGATTCCTGCACAAGGACACCCAGGTCCCTCTGCACAGTATTTTTCACCATTTAAATAATAGTCCATTTTTCTGTTATTACTACCAAAATGGATGACCTCACATTTACCAACAATGTACTCCATCTGCCAGACCCTCGCTCACTCACTTCGACTATCTACATCCCTTTGCACACTTTGCTCTGCCACCCATCTTAGTGTCATCTGCGAATTTTGACACACTACACTTGGTCCCCAACTTCAAATCATCTATGTAAATCGTAAACAATTATGGTCCCAACACTGATCCCTGAGGCACACCACTAGTCACTGATCGTCAACCAGAAAAACACCCATTTACCCCCACTCTGTTTTGTGTTAGTTAACCAATCCTCTATCCATGCTAATACATTGCCCGTAACACTGTGCACCTTTATCTTATGTAGCAGTCTTTGGTGCGGCACCTTGTCAAATGCCTTCTGGAAATCCAGATACACCACATCCACAGGTTCCCCATGGTGTTTCTCGACCTCATTCTCCTGCTTTTTCCCCGTAACGTTGGATCCCCTTATCAATTGAGAACCTATCTCTGTCTTAAATACACTCAATGACCCGGCCTCCTCTGTGGCAATGAATTCCACAGATTCACCACTCTGGCTGAAGAAATTCCTCCACATCTCGGTTCTAAAGGGTCGTTCCTTTATTCTGAGGCTGTGCCCTCAGATCCTAGTCTCTCCGACTAATGGAAACACCTTCCCCACGTCCACTCTATCCAGGCCTTTCAGTATTCTTAAAGTTTCAATGAGGTCCCCCTCATCCTTCTAAACTCCATCGAGTGCGGACCCAGAGTCCTCAACCGCTCCATGTGTTGAGCTTTTCATTCCCGGGATCATTCTCGTGAACCACCTTTGGACCCTCTCTTGGGGCAGGTCACAGAATTCTCCACAATTTGGCTACTTTTGACCTGAGATGTGTGGAAACGAGCACTTCAGTCAGGTAGAGCTTTGGGTAGAGTACTGGCGGGCTGCCCACATCCGTAACCTCCAGCCCAACCTTAAAATATAAAGTGGCTCCATCAAAGCCAAAATGCTCAATTTTCCAACAACTCTTTACTGAACGACGTTTCTTAACTCGATGTCACTCTTGATAATTTTGAACAATTTATTCTTCCCCATTCACTCCCCAATCAGGAGGAATTTCCCCCATTCTCACAATCGAAATAGTTTTTTAAAATTCATTTGTGGGACATGGGCATCGCTGGCTGGGCCAGCATTTATTGCCCATCCCTAATTGCCCGAGGGCAGTTGAGAGTCAACCACATTGCTGTGGTCTGGAGTCACATGTAGGCCAGACCAGGTAAGAACGACAGATTTCCTTCCCTCAAGGACATGAGTGAACCAGGTGGGTTTTTCTGACAATGGTTTCATGGTCATTAGTAGATTCTTAATTCCAGATTTTAAAAAATATTGAATTCTAAATTCCACCATCTGCTGTGGCGGGATTCAAACCCAGAATCCGGAACATTAGCTGAGTTTCTGGATTAATATTCTAGTGATAATACCACTAGGCCATCGCCGTCTCCTTGATCATTTAAAAAAACTTGGATCAAACCTGTTAAGCCTTCCGATTGCAATAATTCACCAAAAGAAAGAAGGGAGGAGGACTCGGTAATAAGCCCCAAACATTTTTATCCCAAGAAGCCTAATTTTGGAGTCAAACGAGCAAGTCCAAGCGCTCTCATTAACCAACAAGATTGCACCCAGGAGGCTTTTCATTTAAACCTCCGCAAATGTTGAGGATCCCTGAAGCCCAAGAGACAGGATGATGTCCTGCTTTAAGAAAAAAGGACATGTAAGCAAGTGGGTGAACGGAGATGGGTGGGGAGGACGACCTGTTCACATTTTGCTTCTCTATCTGTGGTAGTCCTTAATTTAGAATTGAAGTAAAATGGAACACTTGGGTTTTGTCCTCTCCACAGCACCCCTGTAATGCGGAAGGAGGCCATTCGACCCATTGACTCTGTACCTACTCTCCCGACAGGGCATCTTACCCATTCTCCCTTCCACCCTATCCCCATTTACCCTGCCAATCCCTCTAACCTGCACATCATTGGAGACTAAGGGGCAATTTAGCATGGCCAGTCTGCCTCACCACATCGAGGGACACATCTTTGGACACTCATTTCTATCCCTCGTGTATGTTTGTTTTCACACACTTTTTCCTTTGTGAAACCTCGAATTGTTAGGGTGCAGGAGGCCATTTGGCCCATCATATCTGTATTGGTTCTTCAAATGAGCAGCTCACCTTTTACCGTTCCCCTACCTTCCCCCTTTGCAGATAACAGCCTCATTCCCTTTTGAATGCTTCAACTGAACCTGCCTCCACCACGCACTCGGGCAGCGCCTTCCAAACCCTAACCACTCACTGCATAAAAATGTTTCTATCACCTTTTTGCTTTTTTTTTTACTAATTACTTTAAATCTGTGCCCACTCATTCTCAATCCTTTTACAAGTGGAAACCACTGTCCAGCCCCGTCATGATTTCAAACGCCTTTATCAAATCTCCTCTGGACCTTGTCTCTAAGGAAAGCAGTCCTAACTTCTCCAATCCATCTTCATGACAGAAGTTCCTCATCCATAGAACCACTTTTCCGCACCCTCTCTAATGCCTTCCTGAAGTGTGATGCCCAGAGCTGGACACAGTAGATGAGGCTAAACTAGTGACTTGTATAAATTAACACAACCTCCTTGTTCGTGTACTCTGCTGGCCGTATTGCTTTATTAACCGCGCACTCAGCCTGTCCTGCCACCTTCAACGATTTATGCACAAATATACCCAGGTCCCTCTGCTTCTCCGCCCCTTGTACCCTTTATTTTCTATTATCTCTCCATTTTTTCCTGCAACGCAGAGGTTGATCCCCATTTGAGAAGCCACGCTGAATCCCCCAAAGAGGAATACCTTGCTTCGTAACCTGTTCAAGTTTGTATGGGGAGGTGTGAACTGTTCCAATTGGGACCTTTAACTAAACAAGTAACGTAGTGATTAAAGTAAGATACTGCTGGAATGCTGTTCAAATAAGTACAAGGTCCATTCATTACCAAAAAAAACAGAATTTAGTCACTCTCAAAAAATATACAGCCAGGTTTTGGAAAACCTTTGGAGTTCTGTTGATTCCGCTGAGTGTAAGCTCTTTCTGATTTGGTGCCCATCATTAGATAAATGGACATTCTCTTAACAGATATTTTAAGCTGGTTGGGAGCTGCCCTTTCCCCCTCTCGGGTTGAGAGGCGGCAGCCTTCAGTTGAACTGCAGGCAGTTGAGTTCCTCTTTACATAACTGTGATGACCAATCAATTTTCCTACACCAGGATTGGTCTGATGTTGTCGACAACAGCAAATTCAAATTTGATAGGATCCTGATAGTTGAGTCGTCTTTAAACCGATAGGTTGTCAAAATTCCAAAGCCTGATACCAAGGCAACCCTGATGCTTGGTCCTTGTTACAAAGCTGTTGCAATCTGTTTACCCTGTCGGCACCTGCATTTTAAGCATCCAAGCACTGACACAAAAGCAGCTTTTAAAGGGACCACACTTCACAACACCGACCAAAATGAATCACCTTTACGCTTCTCTGCATGGACTTCATCTGCCACCTGTCCACCCATTGAGCCAACTTGTCCACATCCCTTTGAAGTTCTACACTATCCTCCTCGCAGTTCACAGTGCTTTGAAGTTTTGTATCATCTGCAAAGTAAGAACCTGTGCCCCATACCTTAAGATCAAGGCCATTAATATACATGAGGAAAAGCAAGAGTCCCAATACTGACCGCTAGGGAACTCTATTACAAACCTTCCTCCAACTCAAAAAACATCCGTTAGCCATTGCTTTCTGTTTCCCCTCACTCAGCCAATTCTGTGTCCCTTCTATTCCATGAACCATAACTTTGCTCACAGGTCTGTTGTGTGGCACTGTATCAAATATCCTATGGGAGTCCTGGTACACGACATCAACAGCATTACCCTCATCAATCCTCCCTGTTATTTCTTCAAAAAACTCCAGCAAGTTAGTTCTCTCAAATCCATCCCGGCTTTCCCTAATTAGCCCGCATTTGTCCATGAAGCTATTAATTTTATCCTCTGTTATTGTTTCTAGCAGTTACCCCACCACTGAAGTTTAACTGACTGGTCTTTAGTTGCTGGGATTATCTCTATACCCTTTTTTTTTAACAAGAGTGTTAACGCTTGCAATTCTCCACATCTCAGCTACCACCCCTGAGCTGAGGGAAGATTGAAAAATTCTGGCCAATGCGTCTGCAATTTCTGTTCACTCGCTCAGTACCCCTGGGTGTGTTTCATCCGGTCCTGGTGCCTCATTAAGTTGAACTACAGACGGTCTATCCAATACCACCACCTTTACAATTTTAAATCCATCTAGTTTTTGAATGATCTCCCCGTTTACCATGCCCTGGGTAGCACCATTGATTTGGTAATATTTTACTGCTCTTTCAGGCTGGGTATAAGCTGGAGTAGAAGCAGCATCAAAGACTCATCCTGCTATGTCCTTCCCACCCTCCCGCCATCCAAACTCCAGGGTTACCATTGCCTGTCCATGTGTCATTTATCCCCGCTTTCCTGTCAGTCCTGTCCCCCCCCCTCTGGCCCGCTCAGCAATCACCCCCCCTTCCTGTCTCGTCACAGTTGAAGTACATTTCTTTTGAATCCATCTCTATTAAGCTGCAACTGGGTCAGGGTCCTAAAGTAGTGCTCCTCAGTCAAAGGTCACTGCTCGGAACCTGTTTGTTTTTGAGGTTTTATTTTATGCTTTTCCCCTTAGAGCACTGGAATTATTTTGGAGTGGATGAAAAGCTGGGCCCAGTGGCGGTGAGCATCAAACGGGAGAAACTGGAGGAGAGCAAAGAGCACGGACCTCAGTATGTCTACCGAATAATCTTCAGGACAAGCGAGGTGGGAACTGGTCTCTGATTACACTGCTTAATCAAAGTTAGACTGTGTTACTGCGGATTTCGTCATAGAATCATACAGTGCAGAAGAGGCCCTTCGGCCCGTTGAGTCTGCATTGACATGCGGGGGACACCTGCTTCCCACTTAATCCCATTTCCCAGCACTTGGCCCACAGCCTTGAATGTTACGATATGCCAAGCGCTCATCCAGATACTTTTTAAAGGATGTGAGGCAACTTGGCACAGTTTCACAGTTCCACCACAGTTCAGCAGTTTTATAATTGCGATCTAATTCAGAGCTTGCTTTTTTTCAAAAGTGATGGTACTCGGTTCTTTAAATCTGAGGGCATAACTTGACGTTCTTTTAATGTTAAAATGGAAAAAGACATTCGCAAGGATTTGCTAACTCTCAGACCTTTGAAGATGGCAGGTTGCCAGATTGAGAGGATTTTGTTTTGCCAGTGTTTTTTGATGGTGAAGAAATGCAGTATTTATTTAACTCCTTAACCCTTGGTCTAACTATTTATTTAGTTGCCTGTCCCTTTCCTTCTCTTGTGGATGTGTGATGTTAGTGTACCTTTTAAGAGATTTTTTAATCATGGTCACAGCTGTCATTGCTGGAAGAAGGAAAATAAACTTTGGGCAGGTCAGGTGAGTGAAGTTTCTCAGCTTCCAGTTTTGTTTTGACTGCAGTGTTACAGGCGATCTTAGAAGCAAGCTGGAAAAGAAGTCTCTTTCTCTCTCTCGTGTTTTGCTTTGAAAATTGAACCAGTTAGCTGAAAGAGGTTTGTTGCCATTCTGCAGTAAAGAATCAGTGCTCTGGTGTTTTGGGTAGCTGATCTGACTACAAGCTGCTCTGAGTTTTCAAGATCATTTGAAATCAGCATTCAACCCAGGGAACTGGATTCCAGTATCATGTGAGCTTTAGCCTCTGCAGTGATAAACCTGTGAAAAGGGTTTTTTTGTCATCTCTGGGTTTTGGTTTTAATTGAAACACATTGGAGAGATTTATTAAGAGTTGTACATTATAGTGTTTTGTTTCTTGCTTGTAATTGATGAAAGTTCTTGCTAATTTTCTTACTACACATGTTAACTATATTCCTAAATAAACTATTTGATAAAAGCTCCCTAGTGGGCCACTTGAATCATACCTGAAGTGAAACATCTCATGCTTATCCTAGCCAAATTCAAGATGCAAAACTTATGGTTCAGACGGGCTTCATAAAACACTTTGGGGTGGCACAATGGTTAGCACTGCTGCCTCACAGTGTCAGGGACCCAGGTTCAATTCCGGCCTCGGGTCGCTGTCTCTGTGGAGTCCGCACGGGTTTCCTCCGGGTGCTCCGGTTTCCTCCCACAGTCCAAAGATGTTAGGTTGATTGGTCATGCTAAATTCTCCCTCGTGTCAGGAAGATTAGTGGGGTAAATCTGTGGGGTTACGGGAATAGGGCCTGAGTGGGATTGTGGTCGGTGCAGACTCGATGGCCGCCATCTGCACTCTGGGGGCTCAATGGAGCTTCGAACCTGAACCATAACAGCTGTAACTTGCTGGGATGTAGTTGCGTGGGTGCTGACGTCCCTGCAAATGCCTCAGCAGAGTGAGTTCTCTGAAATGTGAGCTTAGGCCCTGACAAAACACTGACGGAAGATGTTGGAGTTGAGCCACAGCATGAGCATTTTCCACGGGTTAACCAAATCTGGAGAAGCTAACCTGGCTACTTCATTCCTTCGTTAGCCCATACTCCAGACTTAGTTTTGTTAATACTTTCACAAGCTGACAATCACGGGATTAGCCCCCTGGATACAAGGCCCAGTTTGTAACCCTAATTCTGACTTTTTTAAAAAAATCCAACCATCAAAAGTGTGGGAACAATTCTGGACACGTGCAACTCTAAGATCTATTTAAAAGCTACCCATAAACTCTATCCCCTAAGTTGCCTCTTTGAAACACTAAAGTTTGAGGGGCAGTTTTGTCTGCTGCTGCAACAGATATAATGGGTTCCGCAGTGCTGTTTGATGCCAGTTCATCTTGGAAGATGCTGACGGTTGTCCTGGCATTACCTGGATTGAGGATGTGCAGTTTAGCCATGTGATGAATCCTGGCTGAACATGCTGAGTAAGGAGTCTCACAACACCAGGGTTATAGTCCAACAGGTTTATTTGGTAGCACGAGCTTTTGGAGCGCTGCTCCTTCATCAGGTGAGTGAGGATGAAGGAGCAACGCTCCGAAAGCTCATGCTACCAAATAAACCTTTTGGACTTTAACCTGGTGTTGTGAAACTTCTTACTGTGCCCACCCCTGTCCAACGCCGGCATCTCCACATGGAAGATGCTGCGAAAGAGAGAACTGTTCAGGGGAAGGGAATTACAGGTGGGTGTGGCAGATAGCCAGAGCACCACCTGTGGCATTGCTTACTGTGAATGACATGTTTTCCAACAATAGAAGTGTTATCAATGAAGTGTGACACTTCCTGTAACACTTAAGAGGAAGAGTGCTTACGATATGAAAGGCGTAGATCAGCGAGATAGTCAACATCTTTTCCCAAAGGTCGGGGAGTCTAAAACTAGAGGGCATAAGTTTATCATAGAAATCATAGAAACCCTACAGTGCAGAAAGAGGCCATCTGGCCCATCGAGTCTGCGCCGACCACAATCCCACCCAGGCCCTACCCCCATATCCCTACATATTTACCCGCTAATCCCTCTGACCTACTCATCTCAGGTCACCAAGGGGCAATTTTAGCATGGCCAATCAACCTAACCCGCACATCTTTGGACTGTGGGAGGAAACCGGAACACCCGGAGGAAACCCACGCAGACACGAGGAGAATGTGCAAACTCCACACAGGCTCCACACAGTTTAAGGTGAGAGGAGAGATACAAAGGGTCCAGAGGGGTAACCTTTTTCAGAGGGTGGTGAGTGTCTGGAACAAGCTGTCAGAGGCAGTCGTAGAGGTGGGTACAGTTTTGTCTTTTAAAAAGCATTTAGACAGATGAGTTAGAGGGGTATGGGCCAAATGTGGGCAATTGTGACTAGCTTACTGGGTTTTTTTTTAAAAAAAAGTGTGGCATGGACAAGTTGGGCCAAAGGGCCAGTTTCTATGCTGTAAACCTCTGACTCTAATCATTGTAAGCAACTTGATAACATTACCTCTGTTGGTGCCCATTTATACTGCTTTTAAATTTATTCATTCATAAGATGTGGGTGTTGCTGGCAAGCCAGCATTTACTGTCCATTGTTAGTTGCCCACAGAAGGTGGCTGTAAACCACTGGCTTGAACCTCCACAGTTCATGTGACAAGGGGACTCCCGCCACTGCGCTGTTATGAAGATCCAGGATTTTGACAGTGGCAAAAGAGTGGTGTCTTAGTTTGGCAGGTACTGCTGATAAAGCCTTGTCAAGTGTAGCACCTTGTGCATGGTACTGCAGCCATGTTGTGCCATGTGTGAATGGATATTTAAGGTGATGGGCGGGGTGCCAATCAAGTGGGTTGCTTTGTCGTGGACAATGCTGAACTTTGACTTGTTGGAGCTGTAGACAATGGGTAGATTCAATAGCTGCATAGTGACAGCTTGAAAGCAAACCTGTCCATCGGTAGAGGTTCCTCAACTTGCATTGATGTTGTGTTCTAGCAGCTTATGAGCCACTGGGACAAAAGCATATTGCAAATTCACTTTTGCATGTTGCCCTGTAAAAGCTCTTGGGTTAAGTTATTGTTGGTGGTCTGTGCAGGAGAGTTTATGTTCAATAGTTGGAGGTATTCAGTCCCACCTCCTCCTAAGAGCAGTTGTGGTATCTTTGACAGCACTACTATTTTAGTTTAACACTCAGGGTTGTCTGTGGCATCAGACTTGTCATTAGAGGCAGCTCTGTAAAAGTAAAGTGTTACTGCCGGAGCGACAGTTTATCTCAGCTGAACCGCCTGAAAATGTGAAAATTGCATCTTGCAGCTCATTACACTAAGAGGAGCAATCCTCGAGGACGCAGTTCCATCAACGTCAAAACATGGTACAGTGCGAGGGCTCCTGCTGAAAGAGGTACTGGAATCGGTAATACCAGAACTGAACATCCAGTGTCTGCGGCTTGCATTCAACACCATTAAAGTGACCGAGCAGCTGCTGAAACTGGATGAACAAGGGGTGAGTTCAAATCTCTTGGGGCATTGATGTCTTTGTGAAGATCATAGCAATTTCTATCATTGTCGTCCTGTCATTACACAGAATAGTCATCTCCAACTGGAACCTGGTAGCCATCCTCCTCCCCTCACCAGTCCCCAAAAACATTCATCAGACAATTAACAATGTGCAACGTACCAAATAGTTCATTGTGTCTAAAGTTTGAACTCAAGCTGATGTTTCCACATGTCTCGTCTACATCCTGGAGGTGAACAGCTTGTAAGGAGGGATTCCTTACCTTGCCTGATTTCTGTTATCAGAGCAGCGGGATAGAGTGGCACTGTGATGGGATGCTAATTTTAATCTCTACTCTGCTCACCAGCATCCTTCCATCTCGGTAGGAAAATGAACATAAAGCAAATGAAATCCTTTGTGGATGGATAGTTTCATATGGGGCACTGTTGCTAATGGAAGAAGAAAGGAATCATAGAATCCTACAGTGCAGAAGGAGGCCATTCAGCCTATTGAGTCTGCACCGAACGCAATCCCACCCAGGCCCTACCCCATAACCCCATGCAATTATCCAAGCTAGTGCCCCTGATACTAAGGGGCAATTTAGCATGGCCAATCCACCTAACCCGCACAACTCTGGACTGTGGGAGGAAACTGGAGCACCCGGAGGAAACCCATGCAGACATGGGGAGAATGTCTGTGCGGAGTTTGCACAATGACCCAAGTCGGGAATCGAACTCGGGTCCCTGACGCTGTGAGGCAGCAGCGCTAACCACTGTGCCGCTGTTCCGCCCATCCTTCAGAGGCAGGTTCTGCTGCAGGTGCAGTGGCTATCAGGTGGTATTGTGGATTGTTTTTGGTGTTGATGCCTGCTGCCTAGCCACCACTTGTCCTGACGGTGCACACCGGCCCACACGGCATGTCGCCGTTTCCCCTGTCATTAGCTCATGTCTGTTCTGTCTGGTTCCTTATATTTGCCGCAGCTTTCCGAGGAGAGAAATTCCTCCCTGTTACTGGCTCATGCACAAACCCGAAATTGCCTTGCCCCATTCCTGCTCTCACTTAGATCTGATATTTGGCAGTGGTGTTGAGCAGAGGGTGACAAACAGGACCTTTAATGGGCTGAGGAGCTGGGGAATGGACAAACACTACAAATCGGAAGCTGCATTTGTTTTATGCTGATTGCTCTTTGATGACTTTGCAGCTAAGCAAGAAACATAAAGTTGGCATCCTGTACTGTACGGCTGGCCAGGGCACTGAGGAGGAGATGTACAACAATGAAGAAGCAGGCCCTGCCTTTGAGGAATTCCTGGATCAGCTGGGAGAGAAGGTGCTTCTTAAGGGCTTGACAAAATATGCAGCTCAATTGGACACAAAAAGTAAGCATTTCACTTTTAGTTTTTATAAACCCTCGACAGATACTTGATCATAGTTTTGTAGATAGAAAAGAGTTAACGCAGGGTTGTCTTTTTGGATGGAGCCTTTCATCAGAACTCTGGAAGAGGCGTTCTTTGTACCAAGCCTTATTTGTGTCTGCAATGTTTTTTTCATTGCTTGGCCAAGATAAGATTGCTTTTCAATCAAAAAAATCTATTCATGCTTTAATAAAACCCATTAAATTATATACAATCTGATAGAAACTGAAATAAGAACCACCAATCCGAAGAATGCCCGTTCCTGTCAGCCTTTCGTTTCCCAAGAGGTTGAGGTGCAGACCCTTGGACAGGATTTGAAACTGAGTTGAGTCGGCTTCTTTCTGGGTTCGATTCCTGGCTTGGGTGACAGTCTGTCTGTGCGGAGTTGGTACATTCTCCCCATGTCTGCGTGGGTTTCCTCCCGGGTGCTCCGGTTTCCTCCCACCGTCCAAAGATGTGCGGGTTAGGTGCATTGGCTAAATTGCCCCTTAGTGTCCCGGGGTGTGTAGGTTAGAGGGGTTAGCGGAGTAAATATGTGGGCTTACGGGGATAGGGGTTCGGTTGTTGTTGGTGCAGACACGATGGACTGAATGGCCTCCTTGGTTTCTATGACTCCTTTATAATGCTGCTTAAGGAAGTGGAGGATAACGTGGGGAAATTCAAGACTCGTTTGATTGCTCTTATTGTACAAAATTTAATGGGTTTTATTAAAGCATGAATAGATTTTTTTTATTGAAAAGCAATATTATCTTGGCCAAACAATGAAAAGACATTGCAGACCCAAATAAGGCTTGGTATAAAGAACGCCTCTTCCAGAGTTCTGATGAAAGGCTCCATCCAAAAAGACAACCCAGCTTTAATTTTTGTTTTAGATGTTTGTATATTTGCATAATTGCTTGTTTTTTAGTTCTGACGATGTAACTGTTTGTCTGCTGACCTCGTATGAAACCTTTTTCTATTGATAGCTGGCTCAACTGGTACGCACTCTTTGTACACTACTTACCAGGACTATGAGATCATGTTCCACGTGTCCACTATGCTTCCATATACCCCCAACAACCGGCAGCAGGTGGGTCATGTCTGCAAGGATTTCTAAACTCTACTATTAGCTGTCCTCTGCCGTATACTTTGACTAATCTTTTCTGTAAGGCATTGGGTGAAATTTTGCCCAAACGTTCCCTGTTCGGCGGCACAGTGGTTAGCACGGCTGCCCCTCAGCGACAGGGACCTGGGTTTGATTCCCGGCCTTGGGTCACTGTCTTTGTGGAGTTCTCTCCGTGTCTGCGTGGGTTTCCTCCGGGTGCTCTGGTTTCCTCCCACTGTCCGAAAGACGTGCTGGTTAGGTGCATTGGCCATGCTAAATTCTCCCTCAGTGTGCCCGAACAGGCGCCGGAGTGTGGCGACTAGGGGATTTTCTCAGTAACTTCATTGCAGTGTTAATGTAAGCCTTACTTGTGACACTAATAAATAAACTTAAAGAAGTTTGTTGAGTTGATATGCGTGTGTTTGTGTTTACAGCTCCTCAGGAAACGGCACATTGGCAACGATATTGTCACCATCATTTTTCAGGAACCTGGCGCGCTGCCGTTCACACCAAAGAGTGTTCGCTCTCACTTCCAGCATGTGTTTGTCATTGTCAGAGTCCACCATCCATGCACAGAAAACGTGTGTTACAGGTGAGTGCTTATACAAGGTAGAAAGGAAGACTTGCCTTTACTTGATGCCTTTCGCGACCTCGGGATATCTGCCGGAGCCATTCAAGTGTAGTCACTGTTGTAATGTAGGAAATACAGTGCCAACTTGCACACAGCCAGATCCCACAATCAGTAATGTTGATAATGACCAGATAATCAATCACTGTTTAACCCAGTGGTTCCCAAAGGGTGCGGCGCGCCACACTGGTGCGGCGAGAGAGGATGGCAAGTGTGGCGGGAAGATTAGAGGACAATCAAAGAAACATTTAAACGTGGTTTAAACAAGCATTGTTTTATACTTTCTGGATGTCCCATGATATTATAAAGTAGTTGTGTTCTATGTTATGAATCAAGCACTGCTTGGAGTTGTTTTTTTTTGAATGTATTTCTTATCAATAAAAAATTTGGTGTGCTGCGAGCGAAGTTTTATTCCGAAAGTGTGGCCCAGTGAAAAACGTTTGGGAACCGCTGGTTTAAGTGATACACTCTCAATGATTGCGCTTCCAGAGCCCGCTGGGGTAGAGAAATAGCAACATGAATCTCACATTCTTTCATTCAGAACTTTGAGTGGTCAGACTGCACTCATCATTCGCAGGCTGCCATTTGTGACTCGGTCAATAACACTCCTGACATCCAAGTCAGAAGGCCATGATTCGAAGTCCAATCCTCCGGGTGCTCTGGTTTCCTCCCACAGTCCAAAGATGTGCGGGTTAGGTTGATTGGCCAGGTTAAAAATTGCCCCTTAGAGTCCTGAGATGCGCAGGTTGGCGGGATTAGCGGGTAAATATGTGGGGGTAGGGCCTGGGTGGGAATGTGGTCGGTGCAGACTCGATGGGCCGAATGGCCTCCTTCTGCACTGTAGGGTTTCCATGATTTCTATTTCTATGATTTCTATAATATCCAGGTTTCCCTAACTTCCTTCGAAACAGTGCCTCAGGATCATTTATGTGAGAGGGGGACTCTGTTCAAAAGAGTAATTCAGACAGTGCAACACTGAGACTTCACTGGCTGGGTACTTGCAACACTGGAGTGTTGGCCAAGATTATGCGCTCGCATCTCGAGAATTGGACTTCGAATCATGGCCTTCTGACTTGGATGTCAGGAGTGTTATTGACTGAGTCACAAATGGCAGCCTGCGAATGATGAGTGCAGTCTGACCACTCAAAGTTCTGAATGAAAGAATGTGAGATTCATGTTGCTATTTCTCTACCCCAGCGGGCTCTGGAAGCGCAATCATTGAGAGTGTCCAAGACGGAAATCGCTAGATTTCTGGACACTGATGGCATCGAGTGGTGGTATGATGACAGTGAGGTAAAGTGGCATTGAGATAAATGGTCAGCCATGACCTGAATGGCAGAACAGGCATAATGGGCCGAATGGCCTATCCCTACTGCGAAGTTGCGATGATGGAATTGCAATGCAGGCCTAGGTAGCACTTGGAAGAAGAAAAGGTGAACAAAAACTGAACTGATCGACCTGAAATGTTAACCTGTCTGTTTGAGGGGGTCAACAGATTTACATATTTTCATTTTGTGTTTGGGTAAGTGGGAATTGGGTATGATATCTTGTTGAAAAGTGCAGCTCGCTATTTTATAATGCAAGTTTGTAAGCTGCTTTTAATATCATTCCTGGCAAATTATTTGATTTCTTTTTGAAGAGGGAAGGTTTCGGAATGGAGTATGTCTAGATTATTTGGGCGAATGCAATTATTATTATTATGTATGGAATAATAAAATCATCCCGAACAGGCGGCCACTTGGCTTGCCATAACCATGCTAGCTCCTTGAAGGGTAGTGTTGTTTTGTCACCCTCAATTTTTTTTATTCATTCATAGGACATGGGCGTCGCTGGCTGGGCCAGCATTTATTGCCTATCCCTAGTTGCCTGAGGGCAGTTGAGAGTCCACCACATTGCTGTAGCTCTGGAGTCACATGTAGGCCAGACCGGGTAAGGACGGCAGATTTCCTTCCCTGAAGGACATTAGTGAACCAGATGGGTTTTTCTGACAATGGTTTCATGGTCATCAGTAGATTCTTAATTCCAGGTATTTTTTATTGAATTCAAATTCTTTCCTCTGCCGTGGCCAACTCCCTTTTTAAACAGCTCCCCCTATTTTCTCGTGTCGTGTTCCAGATCCTGACAATTGAGTGAAGAAATAAATTGCTCCTCATCTTCTCTCTGGGTATTTTGCCAATAATTTTGAATCTGTGCCCTCTGGTTATTGAGCCACTTGCTAGAGGGAGTTTCCTTGTCTACTTTTATCAAAACCTTTCATCAGTTTGAAATCCTGCATTGAGTCACCCTTTACTCTTCTGTTAGAACATAAGAAATAGGAGTAGGCCATCTAGCCCCTCGAGCAAGCCCCTTCTCTTGCAAGGAGAAGAGTCCTAATTTTACCAGCATCTGCTTACTGCTGAAGCCCTGTGTCCCTGGTGACATCCTGTGGACCCTTTATAAGACCCTTGCAACTTCCCTGAAGACTGGGGTCTCACTAGCTGGGTGACCTGCAAATTGTTTTCACTATTTTTAAAAACATTATAAAGCAAAGGTTTTTTTTAAACTTTATTTATTAGTGTCACAAGTAGGCTTACATTAACACTGCGATGAAGTTACTGTGAAAATCCCCTAGTCGCCACACGACGGTGCCTGTTCGGGTCACTGCACCTAACCAGCACGTCTTTCAGACTGTGGGAGGAAACTGGAGCACCCGGAGGAAACCCATGCAGACACGGGGATGACAAACTCCACACAGCCAGTGACCCAAGCTGGGAATCGAACCTGGGACCCTGGCACTGTGAGGCAGCAGCACTGTGCCACCGTGCCGCCCTGATGACCTTGTGAATAAAGGCAAAACCTGGGCTAAAAGACAGACGTGTTTTTATACAGTGCCTTTCACAATCTCAGAATGTGATGTCCTTTCGAGCCAGTGCAGTACTTTTGCAGCACCGCCATTGTTGTAATGTCGGAAGACAAAAGAGTTTCATGAAAATAGTCAGAAAAGCAAGTGCCTTTGCGATTCTGCACTGACTTCACTGCTTAAGCAATAGTTTGGGTTTTATAATTGGCCTTGGGTGCTCGTTAGCTTTGGGATCTGGTAGCCGCTCTTTAATATCTAGTTGCTCTTGCAAATGTCGGAGCTGTAAGCATGTCAGGACAAGACAGCACGGGATTCCAATATGGTGGTGGCCCCAACAGCTGGAAGAAATTGCTTGCGTTGAAAGCCTAGACACATGCATGAGACATGGATAAAAAGGACATTGGTGTGAGGGTACTAGAGGACCAGGGAACCATACACCACCAAGAGTCAGCATCTTCTGACGGCACGGTAGCACAGTGGTTAGCACTGCTGCTTCACAGCGCCAGTCAATTCCCGGCTTGGGCCACTGTCTGTGCGGAGTTTGCACGTTCTGTGTCTGCGTGGGTTTCCTCCGGGTGCTCGGGTTTCCTCCCACAGTCTGAAAGACGTGCTCGTTAGGTGAATTGACCCGAATAGGTGCCAGAGTATGGCGACTAGGGGAATTGCACGGTAACTTCATTGCGGTGTTAATGTAAGCCTTACTTGTGACTAATAAATAAACTTGACTTCTGCTGAGGAATGAAAATGAAGGAGAAATACGTCTAGTTCTAAAATTTGGATTGCTTTATTCCAACAGTGTGGCAGTAACCAGGTCCAAGGATGTCCCGCTCTTTGGGCCGCCAATTCCAGATGGCTTCACTTTCAGCAAGTCCGATGTTTTCCGAGACTTCCTGCTGGCCAAGGTCATCAACGGAGAGAATGCAGCGCACAAGTCGGAGAAGTTTCACGCCATGGCAACTCGGACTCGACAGGAATACTTGAAGGACTTGGCGGAAAACAGCGTCACCAACACTCCCGTGGAATCTACTGGAAAATTTAACCTCATATTACTGACCTCCAAAAAGAAGGAGAAAGCAAAGCCGCGGGTGGGTGCTGAGCTCCACAGTGCAGGAGCCGTGACGTGGCGGGTTCACGCACAGGATTACAGCCAGGGGATTGCGGTGGAGTGCATTCTAGGCATCTCCAACGAATTTGTCGTTGTTATTGAGCAAGGCACCAAGGAGGTGGTGTTCAACTGCTTTAGTGGGGATGTAATAGGCTGGACTCCTGATTCATCGACAATCAAAATCTTCCATGGGAGAGGTGACTACATATTTATACGAGTGTTGGAGGAGAATGTGGATGACATTAAGGAAATTGTGCAAAGGTTGAAGGTAGGTCAGCAGCAACTTGGATTTATCCCATGCCTTTAACATGTTATCCATGATGTGGAGATGCTGGCATTGGACTGGGGTGGGCACAGTAAAAAGTCTCTCAACACCAAGTTAAAGTTCAACAGGTTTATTTGGTAGCATGAGCTTTCGGAGCGCCGCTCCTTCTTCAGGTGAGTCACTTGATGAAAGAGCAGCGCTCCGAAAGCTCGTGATTCCAAATAAACCTGTTGGATTTTAACCTGTTGCTGTGAGTCTTACTTTAACATGATAAACATCTCGACGTGCTTCACCGGACTTTTCGAGAACAATTTGACCTTGAGCCATATAAGGGGATATTGGAGTGGATAACCAAAAGCTTGCTCCAAGAGTTAAGTTTTTAGGAGATGTAGAGAGGCTGAAGGAGGAAATTCCAGAGCTCGGATCCAGGCAACTGAAGGCACAGCCACCAACGGTGAGGGATTAAAATTGGGAATGCCGAAGAGACCGGAGTTAGGAATGCAGGTAACTTGGAGAGTTGTGGGGAAGGGGACAATTGGAGGTTAGAAGGAGGAGGGATTTGAGAGCAATGGAGAGAATTTAAAAATGAAGTTGCAGCTTAACTGGGACTCGAGGTCGGTCGGTGAGCATGGGTGAATGGGACTTGATCCATGGCCAACAGAGGTTTGAATGAGGTGAAGCGTAGAGGGTAGAACATGGCCATTCAGCCATACACTAGGGTAGTCAAGTCCTGAGGTAAAGCATGGGTGACATTTTAGCAGCAGATGAACTGAAGCAGGGGTGAAGTGGAAGCCAAGATGTTACAAAAGCTCACCTTGGTGTCAAATATGTCAGGGCTCACTGGAGTTTGGCCAGCAGCTTAGACCAGGGGTCAAACCTGGAGCTTTCCAGCTCTGCTGGGCTCACTTCTTTATAGGGCTTGAAGTTAAGCCTGGTCCATAGCTTGTGCCATCGGTCCTCCTGCCATCCTGTTCATTGGCCAACTGGTGTGGAGAACCATTCAGCAAAATAGTCAGTGCTCCCTTAGATGTGTTGAAATATTTTGTCTGGAACGAAAACCCATCGATACTTAGTCCAAAGCTGTGCAGGTAAATATGTGGGGTCACGGGGTTGGGTGGGTTGGTTGTGGGGGGGGGGGGGTGGTGGGAGAGGGTTGGTTGTGGGGGTGGGAGCGAGGGGTTGGTTGGGGTGGGGGGGGGGGGGCGTGGATGGGATATTCTTTCAGAGTCGATGCAGACTCGATGGGTCAAATAGCTGCGTCCTGCATTGTATGGATTCCATGTTCTCTTTCCACGTTCAAATATTTGCTGTTCGATAGAGATCTGCGGCTATGTCTCCTCAACCCCCACTCCCCTGTTTCCCCCATGTCTTACAACCTGGTTAATTTAAATGGCAAATCGCAATTTCAGCCGAGTCCTCGATGGTCATGAGACCTTGGTGAGCGTGTGATTTGTAACTTCTGGGGTTGGTTTTTCCTATCCGAGTGTTGAGGTAATTTGAGCAGAAGACTTCAACAATTTGCATCATTCATAAGTCACGAAAGTTTACCCTGGTTATTTTTTTAAAAGAATCTTTATTGCAGGATAAAGAATAGTTGTCCTTTCATGCACGCTCCATGTGTAAATGACCGTTACTATCTTGCAACAACATTTGGTGCAGTATTCCAGAAACCCTTGGTATTGCTGAGCTCACTTGATCATTTGACTTAATAGTGGTCATGATTATCTTGGCATAACCAGAATATTCTTAATGAGAATTTCTAACTCCTTCAATCCATTGATCTTGAATAATGCCCAACAATGACTGGTAGCAATTTGTCCAATTGCTGTTCTGTCTTGCTGCCTCTGCCCTTTCTCTACCCCCAAACCATATGCTTGCGAGTCGACCTGATCCATTGCACCTTTCTCGTGTCCCGATGCTGTTCTTTCATTCGATGCCTGTGCAGTTTCCTTTCAAGCTTTCCCAATAACAGTCTTTTGCCTACCAAATTGCTTGATAGTTTGACGTTGGTGGAAGATGGTGCAGTGGTTAGCACTGCGGCCCCACAGTGCCAGGGACCTCGGTTCGATTCCCGGCTTGGGTCACTGTCTGTGTGGAGTCTGCACGTTCTCCCCCGTGTCTGTGTGGGTTTCCTCCGGGTGCTCTGGTTTCCTCCCACAGTCCAAAGATGCGCAGGTTAGGTTGATTGGCCGTTCTAAATTGACGCTAGTGTTGGGGGGTTAGCAGGGTAAATATGTGGGGTTACGGGAATAGGGCCTGGGTGGGATTGTGGTCGGTGCAGACTCGGTGGGCTGAATGGCCTCCTGTGTTAGAATGTAACCGGTGACAACTTTGTAATGGATGTAATGTGACCAATGGTAACCAGCTGTAAGGGTCAGCTCGCCTAGTAAAACAGTGAACCAACTACAGAATGATGTGATGGTTAGCTGACTCGCTATAAGTATGAACCTGTGGGGAATTGTGTAGAGCTTGGATTGGCCCAGGGTGAGGCCCCAAGTTTGGAAAGATGAAGTTTCTTTAATAAATCCTTTCTTTGATTTATAAGTTGGAGTAAGTTTTGTTGTATTTTTATTATCTGCGTTTGAAGAGTTTCTTCCGTGGAATCATAGAATCCCTACAGTGCAGAAGGAGGCCATTCAGCCCATTGAGTCTGTACCGACCACAATCCCACCTAGGCCCCATTCCCGCAACCTCACACATTTACCATAGCTAATCGCTCTGATAGTAAGGGGCAATTTAGCGTGGCAAATCCACCTCAGCCGCACATCTTTGAGGAAACCGGAGCACCCGGAGGAAACCCACGCAGACATGGGGTGAATGTGCGAACTCCACACAGTGACCCGAGGCCGGAATTGAACCCGGGCCCCTGGCGCTGTGAGGCAGCGGTGCTAACCGCTGTGCCACTGTGCATCCTGCACTGCAGGGATTCTACGATCGTTGAGCCGGGCGTGCTTAGAGGTTCTTATTTATTTACCTTGTGTTTCCCAGATTGTGACGGAGGGATGTGAAACTGTTGACATGACCCTGCGGAGGAACGGACTCGGGCAACTTGGGTTTCATGTCAAATATGATGGCACGGTGGCGGAGGTGGAAGAATATGGATTCGCTTGGCAAGCTGGACTGAGACAGGGAAGCAGGCTGGTGGAGATTTGCAAGGTGGCTATAGTAACTCTGACCCATGACCAGATGATTGATCTTTTGAGGACATCAGTAACAGTGAAAGTGGACATTATCCCGCCTCATGAAGATGGAAGCCCTCGCAGGTATAATCACTTTCACTGATAGCATCTGAAAACCCAGGGGTAGTTACTGATTTGATTTGATTTATTATTGTCACATGTATTAGTATGGAGTGAAAAGTATTGTTTCTTGCGTGTTATACAGACAAAGCATACTGTTCATAGAGAAGGAAAGGAGAGAGAGCAGAATGTAATGTTACAGTCATAGCTAGGGTGTAGAGAAAGAACAACTTAATGCGAGGCAGGTCCATTCAAAAGTCTGATGGCAGCAGGGAAGAAGCTGTTCTTGAGTCGGTTGGTACGTGACTTCAGACTTTTGTATCTTTTTCCCAAGGAAGAAGGTGGGAGAGAGAATGTCCAGGGTGCGTGGGGCCCTTGATTATTTTGGCTGCTTTTCCGAGGCAGCGGGAAGTGTAGACAGAGTCAATGGATGGGAGGCTGGTTTGTTTGTGAAGCAAACCTCCCCTGGAACACTAGTGAAATCTATCTTCGGGAAAAGGGCCATTTAGCCTGTCCTCCTCCTCCTGTTCCAACTCATTTTCAGATCCAACTGTGAGTTTACCCCTTGCTGAGACATGTTTGAATCAATGCCAAGCATTTGTAACAAAAATATTAAATAGTAAACTCTCTTGTGTAATTTAGTACAAAGTCTAAAAATTGTTTACTGCACCAAAGTGCCTTTTTCCGAAAGTCTTGGCTTATTCATGCCACCTCTCTTTGGTTCCATCGTTGCCACCTGCTCTGCTTGTTGCATTATGAGAATTTCTTAAGTACAGAATCCTGAACGATGTTCAGTAACAGCAGTAGTCTCGGAGCAGTGCGCATTGCCAGGCTCTGCACTTGCACAGAGCTTTTGACAGCGAACTTCTGGAAGGAAGTTCTTACAATCTCACTGATGTCCTGTTTTACGATGAATTGCGGAAGCACATTTGGAAGCATGACCATGGGTCAGTTGTGAAACTACCACAGGTGATATGGGTCAGGTTAGAAACCCCAGTACTTTATGGGGACCGCCTGAACCATAAGTTTTGCATCTTGAATTTGGCTCGGATAAGCATGATATCTTTCACTTCAGGTATGATTCAAATGACCCACTAGGGAGCTTTTAGCATACCAAGTTTATGTAAGAATATAGTTAACATGTATGGAAAGAAAATGAGCAATGTCTTCTATCAATTACAAACTGAAGAAGGTCAACAACCACAATAATGTATTAACCCTTGTCGATTGTCAGAAAAACCCATCTGGTTCACGAATGTCCTTTAGGGAAGGAAACCTGCTGTCCTTACCTGGTCTGGCCTACATGTGACTCCAGACCCACAGCAATGTGGTTGACTCTCCACTGCCCTCAGGCAACTAGGGATGGGCAAATGTTGGCCAACCAGCGATGCCCATGTCTCATGAATGAATAAAACAAAACTAATCCCAGACTAAACATAAACAACCCCATTTCAACCACTTAAGTAGCAATAAAAGGACATTTCCAGTCAAGTCGGCAACGATGACATCCTGAAGCTGTGAGCCGCTGAAATCATATTTTTTTAAAAAACTTTTTCAAAGGGAGACTAACGCCACACAGGCCAAATTTGCACTGGTGATGTGGGACATTCAAGTTGAACGTGAATAGACTGTGACAAAAACAGAAAATGCTGGAAAATCTCAGCAGGTCTGACATAATCTGTGGGGAGAGAATAGAGCCAACGTTTTGAGTCTGGATGACTCTCCATCAGATGCTGCAGCTCTGACGAAGGGTCACCCAGACTCAACATTGGCTCTATCCTCTTCCCCACAAATGCTGTCAGACCCGCTGAGGATTTCCATCATTTTCTGTTTTTGTTTCAGATTCCAGCATCCGCAGTATTTTGCTTTCATTAAATGAATAGACTGGCTTGAAGCTAAAGATAATACCCTTTTGTACTTTCACTGTTTTTTGTTTCATGTTACTCCATGGGGAAGGACAGACGAGGTTTAAGTTTCAGTCTAAACTGAGGCACTGTCTGGAATGTTTTCATTTGCAGTAAAGAGCAAATGCTCAAACTATTCTTTTAAAGTTTTACCGCTTACAACACGAAAATAGCTGTTTTAACGCAGCTGGGCAGGAACACTGGTTAGTTTGTTTTCATGCACCCCGAAACACCCCTGCTCAGTGTGCCCAACGATGCTGCAGCCTCCTGTCACTGTTATTGTCCACACTGTACTTGGCCAACTCTGCACAGGCCGGAAACTCTACCTCTGCTTCCTGATCTGTATTACTGAGTGCTGACAAACACACACTACCTGTTTACAACAACAACCGCTTGCATTTCATAGAATCCCTACAGTGCAGAAGGAGGCCATTCAGCCCATCGAGCCTGCACTGACAATCCCAGTAAGAAGTTTATTTGGTAGCAAAAGCCACAAGCTTTCGGAGCCTTAAGCCCCTTCCTCAGGTGAGGAAGGGGCTTAAGGCTCCGAAAGCTTGTGGCTTTTGCTACCAAATAAACCTGTTGGACTTTAACCTGGTGTTGTTAAACTTCTTACTGTGTTTACCCCAGTCCAACGTCGGCATCTCCACATCCTGACAATCCCACCCAGGGCCCTATCCCTGTAACCCACATATTTACCCTACTAATCCTCCCTCGGGGACAATTTAGCACGGCCAATCCACCTAACCCGCACATCTTTGGACAGTGGGAGGAAACCTGAGCACCCGGAGGAAACCCACGCAGACACAGGGAGAACGTGCAAACTTCACACAGACAGTGACCCAAGCCAGGAATCGAACCCAGGTCCCTGGCGCTGTGAGGCAGCAGTGCTAACCACTGTGCCACTGTGCCGTTTTGTATAAAGCCACTTGCCATCATTCCTGCATTTTGACCTGATGCGGCCATTTACTTTTTTGCAGCTGTTTCTCTGGGTTTTTGTTGCTCCTACGATCTTGGTCTTGTTCCCTGCCTCTTTATGTTTCACCCCATGAAGGAGCAGCGCTCCGAAAGTTCGTGATTCCAAATAAACTTGTTGGACTTTAACCTGCTGTTGTGAGACTTCTTACTGTGCCCACCCCAGTCCAACGCCGGCATCTCCACATCATTATTTTTCCTCCGCTCCGATACTTGGCCCATAGCTCTTGCTTTAGATGTTGCTTAGTTTCCTCTGGGCGTGTGTGTCTGACCTCCATACCTGCCATACTCTTCTGTTTGTGGGTAGCATGTGGCCATACGTTTTATGAGTCAGGCTCAAATGATCCTGTAAGTGTGCTGACTCCTCAGTCGATTGACTCAACCCTGCAGCTTGTTAATCCACATGGCTTTCATTTAAGATAAATATATACTACTATTTTTTTGGAAGAACTTGAGTCACAGCTGCATAATGGGTCTGATGACCTTCCTGTGAATTCTTGGACACTTAAGACAGTGTCATCGCCAATCATTGTGACCTTGCTTTGAACTTGACCACAGTGAAGGGTAGTCACAACAGGAAGGATCTAATCGTATCGGCCTTGTCGGGAATGAGAGGCATTTTCTATCCTGTCAACGGCAGAGAGTACTTTATAATCGCTGCAGCTTCAGAAGCTATGTCAAGGATTGAATATAATTGTACAAATAACCCAAGCTCGCCCTTCAGATTTTCACACTAGATTAAGTGTTCGGCCTTATACAAACCCGCACAGTTGGTGCAGGGCCAAAACTTGCAAAAGAAGACCGGAGACGAGGAAATAATAACACCAATCCCCAGGATCAGGCATTGCACATTACACCAGGGCTCACTCAAATCAACCACAGGCTGACTGACTCAATCCTGCATCTCCACAAGCCTCCCTGCGAGCCTCCGTGGTAGAGTGTGGCAGCTTCGGAAGACTTGTCACACCCTTAACATGTTGTTGTTTAGTCCCATTGCATCTGTGTGCCTCCCTCCCACTGACTTCAGAGACTGATTTGTAAGTGGAATGAGTAACTCAAATGATGATGAAGGGGCAAAATTGGAATAGATTATCAGATGACTGGTTGCAAGATAGATACAGATAAAGTGTGGGTAATTTTTTTTTAAAGGAAACTAAGTAGGAGGTGCACGAGACAACCAATGTTTTAATGAAGCGTGCGATTTTTTTTTAAAACAGGATAATCCTGAGGTCTATTCCAAACACAGCTTTAAGATAACTGTAAATGGCTATAAGGTTTATTGCTGCAGTTTTCCCAGTGAAGTACCAAATAATCTCAACCAGGGAAGTCTCACAGGACCATTCTGTTCTTGTGCTCGAATCACTCAAAAATCACTTGGGAGGGAGGACGGAATGAATTTAAAACAAGGTTTCTTTGCAGAGTTAGTTTTCCGGCCCCTCCTGCTTGTCGGACACCCTCGTGAAGTCAAAGTGACTGCTTGTTGTCGCTCCTAGCTAGTGATTAAAGCAGCAACGATCACATTCCCCTTAATTACAAATCCCACCCTTGGTTCTGAGATTGTCACCATTTAACTTGGGCTTCTGATATGTTTAGGCGTCCTATTGATTCTGGGGACGAGGGGGCCCTACTAGGAGGAGTTGAGTAGAGTGGGACTATACACACGAGTTTAGAAGTTTTGAGATGTGATCTGATTGAAATGTATAAAATCCTGAGAAGACTAGTCATGACAGTTGATGAAAGGTTGTTTTCCCAGGCTGGGGAATCTAGGACAAAGGCATCAAAGTCTCCGGATAAGGGGTCAGCCATTCAGGACTGAAGAAATCTCTTCACTCCAGAGGACTGTCCACCTCTCCATTCCTCTACCCTCAGCGGGCTGGATGCTCAGTCACCTGAGTCTCTTCAAGACTGAGATTGATGGATTTGTGGACACTATGGGTGGGTCTTTTCCTCCCCCTTCCACAGAGTGTTTCATGGCGGCGAGAGACAGTAAGTTGGTCGCTGGCAGCGGGATCTTGTGGTCCTGCTGTTGCTACTGGGGTTTCACGTACCCGTCACCACCAGGAATCCCGTAGTGGAAGGGTGCAGATCCCGCCGGCGTAAACACCAGCAAGATTTCGGCGTATGGAAATGGGGATGTGGGGTTAGAGTGGAGAAGTGGCTGGCATTGGGTTAGAAGATTGGCCATGATGTTGAATGGTAGAGACTGTATCATACATTCCTATTTATTCAATACTGTGTAAGGGGAGGTGATGGTCCAGTGGTATTATCGCTAGACTGTTAATCTAGAAACTCAGCTAATGTTCTGGGGACCCGGGTTTGAATCCCGCCACGGCAGATGGTGGAATTTAAATTCAATTTTAAAAAAAGAATCTGGAATTAAGAATCTAGTCATGACCGTGAAACCATTGTCGGGGAAAAAAAACCCATCTGGTCCTTTAGGAAAGGAAATCTGCCGTCCTTACCCAGTCTGGCCTACATGTGGTGGCTCAAGAGCCACAGCAATGTGGTTGACTCTCAACTGCCCTCCAAGGGCAACTAGGGATGGGCAATAAATGCTGGCCCAGCCAGCGACACCCATGTCCCACAAATGAATTTTTTTTAAAAAAGCTATTTGTCTCGTTACCAGCTCATTATACCATGGACTGTGTTTGGCTTGTGTGGCTTTTGCTACCAAATAAACCTGTTGGACTTTAACCTGGTGTTGTTAAACTTCTTACTGTGTTTGGCTGCCAGGGATATGTAACAGAGGGTAGTGATGTTTTTATTTTGCTTTTTAATTGTGAAGTTGTTGTCCAGCTGGCATCCGGAAGGCCCGGATGTCAAGTGTTCACAACTGAATCCAGGTGTGTGTCCAATGAATAGTGGATGATTTTGTTTTCCCCCTTACACTGTGTCTAGTTCCATTCTTGCTATTTGTTTTTAACATACAGCTGCCTTTTCAAGCTTTCACTCTGCTCTGTAGTCAGGCTAGTTTTGTCTTGCCTGAGCCATGGGGGTGGAGGGGAAATGAATTGTCGAAAGAGTAGTTTGCCTTTCGATTGGCACGACTTCAGAATCCAAGTACAACTCGTGTTGAAAGGCATCAAACAGCGGTATTTATGACCCTTTCAATCAGCGAAAGTATCCTTTGAATGGAGGTGAAATGTTGAATAGGGGACGACGCCTAAGGGGGTACCGACATCACAGTGATTCACATTTCGGTTTAAGCCTCAACTAACCTATTTAGGCTCCTTTTCAAAACAAGGGTGACTTGTATTCTTGTACAGTCATTAGAAATTTACATCATCGAGGCCACTTGACGCACGGCCAAGGAAGCATTATCCAGCCAAACCCCAGTTTCTCGCTCTTAGTTCATGACCCTGCACATTAAAGCAGGTGCATATCCAAGTTTTAAAAAACCTTTTGAAAGTTTTTTGTGTTTCTGCCCGAGTTCCTGAAGACCATCCCACCCCCACCTCCTCACTTTAGCAAAAGGACTTTAGCAAGGCCTTTGACAAGGTACTGCATCAGATTAAATCTCACGGGATCCAGGTGAGATAGCTAAATGGATACAAAATTGGCTTGATGACAGAAGGCAGAAGGTGGTTGTAGAGGGTTGTTTTTCAAACTGGAGACCTGTGACCAGCGGTGTGCCTCAGGGATCAGTGCTGGGTGCACTGTTATTTGTCATTTATATTATTGATTTGGATGAGAATATAGGAGGCATGGTTAGTAAGTTTGCAGATGGCACCAAGATTGATGGCATAGTGGACAGTGAAGAAAGTTATCTCGGATTGCAACGGAATCTTGATCAATTGGGCCAGTGGGCTGACGAATGGCAGATGGAGTTTAATTTAGACAAATGCGAGGTGATGCATTTTGGTAGATTGAACCAGGGCAGGACTTACTCAGTTAATGGTCGGGCGTTGGGGAGAGTTACAGAACAAGGAGATCTAGGGGTACATGTTCATAGCTCCTTGAAAGTGGAGTCACAGGTGGACAGAGTGGTGAAGAAGGCATTTGGCATGCTTGGTTTCATTGGTCAGAATATTGAATACAGGAGTTGGGATGTCTTGTTGAAGTTGTACAAGACATTGGTAAGACCACACTTGGAATACTGTGTGCAATTCTGGTCACCCTATTATATAAAGAATATTATTAAACTAGAAAGAGTGCAGAAGAGATTTACTGGGATGCTACCGGGACTTGATGGTTTGAGTTATAAGGAGAGGCTGGATAGACTGAGAGTTTTTTCTCTGGAGCGTAGAAGGCTGAGGGGTGATCTTATAGAGGTCTATAAAATAATGAGGGGCATAAATCGACTAGATAGTCAACATCTTTTCCTAAAGGTAGGGGAGTCTAAAGCTAGAGAGCATAGGTTTAAGGTGAGAGGGGAGAGATACAAAAGTGGCCAGGGGGGTAATTTTTTCACACAGAGGGTGGTGAGTGTCTGGAACGAGCTGCCAGAGGTAGTAGTCGAGACGGGTACAATTTTGTCTTTTAAAAAGCATTTAGATAGTTACATGGGTATGATGGGTATAGAAGGGTATGGGCCAAACACGGGCAATTGGGACTTGCTTTGGGGTTTAAAAAAAAAAAGGAGCGGCATGGACAAGTTGGGCCGAAGGGCCTGTTTCCATGCTGTAAACCTCTGACTCGCACATCACTATTCTATGGGTGAAAAATTTTATTGTCCGCTTCCTTCATTCCTTCTCCCAATTACTTTAAATCTTTTGTGTCCCTCTCCCCCGGGTTATTGACCTCGCTGCTGTCAGTATCTGCTTTAAAATAATAATAAAACATGATCGAAAAAATAATGACCTGCAATAGACCACAAAGAATCGGACTGGAGGGGCTCAGTGTGCCTGTCGAAATCCAGCTTGCCTCTGTTCAAGGAACCCGGCAGTGGAGCTATTTGGCAAGCTTGCTTTCCACTAGTAAATCGCTGACGCCTCTTTGGGAATAATTAGTGCTGAATGAGTAGAAACGAACCACTTTAACAATCAAAACAGCAATGAAAGAACCACCACAGGTACTGTATGTTAAAGGGAAGACGCACTGAGTTTCTCTGCAGCCATGCAAGAACCAGTTTTGGCAGGTGCACACTTTACTTAAGCTTACCTTTGCTGTTATAAAATGTCATCTTTTTAAGATATTAGCCTGGATTGTGGAGGACTAGCATTTCCTTAATCATATGCAAAGTTACAATTTGCTGATCACTCACCTACTGTCCCACTTTGCGCTGCCAAATACATGGAATTCTGTTTCTAACATTGAAAACAGAATTAGAAACATTAAATATAGTTTTGAGTTTCACTTGCGATGCTCTCTCTTCAACAAATACACTCCAAGAGTAAGAGGTAAGTGCAACTTACACTTGACCATTTAAAGTTGCTGAATTCAAATTACTGGCATCATGCAGTTTAAACAAAAATGGAGCAGTCATAGAATTCCTACAGTGCAGAAGGAGGCCGTTTGGCCCATCGAGTCTGCACCGACTTCCTGACAGAGTATCTCAGCCAGGCCCCCTCACCCCTGCACTATCCCCCATAACCCTGCACATTCACCATGGCCAATCCACCTAACCTGCATATTGTTGGACTGAATAAAATGCCATTTGTATCTGAATTCTGAGGCCAGTTGCGTTAATGGTTAACGTGATTTTGTTTGGAGTTAAATGGCTCTGTAACGTTTTCAGTGGTTTAATTGGTCCCAGGTTCTTTAAATGTGATTCAGCTTGTTTCAATTTCACTTGAATGTTAGAGAATCTTTCTCTCATCTCCTTCATCACGATGAACAGCACGTGTTCAGTGTCCAAATGATAATTGCGTGGTAAAACCCTGTCGTCTGCTCAGTACAGCCTTGAAAGCATAATTGCCTGAAAATTGTTGCACATTAACTTGTCTTCCATGTGACTTGCATGTTACTTGTGTTTCGTTTTTATATGAAGGTGCATGACTGAACTGATTGAATAACGTCTGGTGTTTCACCCAAAGTGGGTCACCCCAACAAGGGCCATTTTCTTTGTGTATTGTCCTTTACATTGTAGCTCCGGGAATGAATGAAACTCATTCTGAAGTAGTAAAAGCCGCCTCCAAGTTGGAGCAACTTCAAAGCAGACATGGAGTCATAACGCACAGTTTCATCTCATGTGAGGGTAGCAGAGTGCTAGTCTGGTGCCATGGTGGCTTTTCTTCTGGGCCTGGGGCTCAGACACACTGTCTGGCAGGAATCAAAAAAAGTCCCGTCTAGATTGAACCCATGCTGACACTGGGGGTGGAGTTTTCCCGTCCCGCCTGCCACAGGGATCCGAGTGGGCAGGACATGCACCAAGCAAAAGGGCCGTTGACCTCGGGTGGGATTTTCCGGTCTTGGGGTAAGCATGGTCGAAAAATCCCACCCTCTGTGTCTGGAAGACAATGTCATATTTCACCAGTCACCAATGTTTTTTCACCCAGGTGTTGCAGTTACAAACCCCCTCCACTGGTTTAGAAAATTTTAAACCGTTTGATGACTGACAATGTTGAGTACAAGTGACTGTTTCTGTGCTGCTTGCACCCTGGGTCATTGTGGCAGAGAGAGAGAGACTGCTATTACACTGGGGATATATCTGAGGGAATACCATAACACAGGCAATATAACAGAGAATACTATTGAACCGGAGATGGAAATCTTTGTGAATTGGCCTCAGTCAGACAAAAAGCTGGTTTTATATCCTGACTTCAGTTAAATTGAGTTGTGTAAAAGCTGAGGTGCGCCCCATCCCATGGGTTTCTAGATTGGGCAGGTTGGGTTGTAATTCCCCCGCCCCCTATCATTGTAATGTTTGACCTTATTCGGAGATGGACCAGATCCGGACGAAATGTTTTGAGAAAAGTAAGTGGCTGCTTGGTGCCAGAGCTATTTCATCGCTTGTCCTCCTGAAGGTGTTGACCCCCTTGCTAGAGCACCGTGCCATAGGTGCCCCCTTGCATCTCAGTCCAGTGGCCATTACAATGTGTATCAGCAAGGAATTTGACCATGATAAAGGAAGAGGAAGAAAAAGACTTGCATTCATATCGTGTCTTTCACAACCTCGGTGTCCAAAAGCACTGAAGAGCCAAAACAGTACTTTGGAAGTGTCAACAGTTCAATTTACGCACAGCAAGCTCCCACAAACAATGTGATCATCACCCAATCATCTGTCAGTTAAGGGATGAATACAGGCCCCAGGACACGAGGATAAACTCTGCTGATTTTCTTCAAAATAGTGCCATTGAATCTCTCCCATCCACACGAGGGGGCAGGCAAGGCCTCAGCATGACGTATCATCCAAAAGATTGCACTCTTGACAGTGCAGCACTCCCTCATTTCTGCCTTGGGGAGTCAGCTTTTGTACTCTATTTCTGGAGTGAGTATTAAACTTTGAGGTGAAGGCAGTACAAGGGAAGGAATGGAAAATGGTACGGTCGGAGTACCGAGACTTGGTGCTGGGACAAATTACTGGGACAGAGGGGAGAGATTTATTCACCACAGTTGTGGTGTACATCGCCTGGGAGCGCTGGGAAATGATTCCAAACCCCAGCACCAACATCCTCCTCTCCAGTTAGTTGTTTAAAAAATATCACAAACCAAAATGGGGGGGGGGGGGCGTGTTGCAAGATGGAAGGGAGAAAAATTTTGGAGTCTGGGGTAAAGTGGGGGTAAAACGGCAGCCAAAAGTATCTTACCAGAGTACAAGCCCACCTCCTTCCAACCAGCTGAGGCTGAGTGACCTTAATGCTCCTGCAGCTGAGATTAACTAACTTCTTACTAAGTAAAAGTAAAGTTTTATTTATTAGTGTCACAAGTAAGGCTTACATTAACACTGCAGTGAACTTACTGTGAAAATCCCCCAGTCGCCACACTCCAGCGCCTGTTCGGGTACACTGAGGGAGAATTTAGCATGGCCAATGCACCCTAACCAGCACGTCTTTTGGACTGTGGGAGGAAACCGGAGCACCCGGAGGAAACCCACGCAAACTTAACACAGACAGTGACCCAAGCCGGGAATCGAACCCGGGTCCCTGGCGCTGTGAAGCAGCAGTGCTAAGGAGCCCGGATAGCTCAGTCGGTAGAGCATCAGACTTTTAATCTGAGGGTCCAGGGTTCAAGTCCCTGTTCGGGCGGAGCTTTTCTTCCAGCCTCAACGCAACTGTTTGGGATGTTGTTCAAATTCGTTAGCAGCAGTGCTAACCCACTGTGGCGCCGTGCCGCAAACTCTTTAAGGTTCAAATACTTGCTGAATAAACCTATTCGTGAAGCATAAATGTAAACTTTTTTTTGAAAAAATGCTTCGCTTCTTGTAAGGAGAATATTTCAGCAATTTTCTTGGTCAGTCTCCAAGTTGAGTAAGTCACTATAACAAAATTGTGGGATGATCCTGCTTTTAATGCAAGAGTTTTGTACATAATCATCTTGACCACGCCTGCCTTGTGGTTTCAGAATGACTACAAAAACATGTTGGGGCAATGTATATTTTTTTAAACACATGGGCTAAGTTTTAAACTTGTGCATGAGAGAGAGAGCCAAGGCTGGCAACCCAACAATGAAGCTCCTCCATTGCGACCCTGTGTTGGATTGAGAATGTGCTATCATTCCATAACCTTCCCTCTCTTCTGCGCAGAAAGGCCTCAAGACTGTCAGCAACTTGTTAAAAGGAGTTCCAGGTAATCTAAAGCTGAGGAGTGCTGTGAAAGGTTATGCAGTTTGGCTGAGCTTTTGGCAACGCCTTGTATGAACCTATGGATGTATTCTATTTGCTGTGTGCATCATGCAGTGAATCATTGTGCTGTTTTTAACTTCGCATTTGTCGCTGTTGTTGCTGCCCAGTGTGGAACTTTAACGGATGTACTCCCAGGAGGACGAGTGTGGTGATGTGCATGTCTTGAGGGGTGGCACAGTGGGTTAGCACTGCTGCCTCACAGCGCCAGGGACCCGGGTTCGATTCCCAGTTTGGGTCTCTGTGCGGAGTCTGCACGTTCTCCCTGTTTAAAAAGTTTATTTATTAGTCACAAGTAAGGCTTACATTAACACTGCAATGAAGTTACTGTGAAAATCCCCTAGTCGCCCACACTCCGCTGCCTGTTTGGGTACACTGAGGGAGAATTTAGCGTGGTCAATGCACCTAACCAGCACGTCTTTTGGACTGTGGGAGGAAACTGGAGCACCTGGAGGAAACCCACGCAGACACGAGGAGGACGTGCAAACTCTGCACAGACAGTGACCCAAGCCGGGAATCGAACCCAGGTCCCTGGCACTGTGTGGGTTTCCTCCGGATGCTCCGGTTTCCTCCTACAGTCCGAAACAACGTGCTGGTTAGATGCATTGGTCATACTAAAATCCCCTCTCATTTTACCCGAACAGGTGCCGGATTGTGGCGGCTAGGGGATTTTCACATTAACTTCATTGCAGTGTTAATGTAAGCCTACTTGTGATTATTAAATAAACTTAACTTTTAAAATGTCCATGTGCAGCATGGAGAAGGTGTCTCCACCCAATCCCCAATAGGCTGTGTCCGGAATTTGGAATAGTCTTGCTCACCAGGTACAAGAGAGCTTGGGGTACGGATGGAAAATGGTGCATTCAGAATGCTGAGGTTTGGTGTTGGGGCTAACTACTAAGCGTAGTGACGATTTAGTTGAAGTTTATTTATTAGTCACAAGTAGGCTTGCATTAACTCTGCAATGAAGTTACTGTGAAATTCCCCCATTTATCCTCCGCAGCCACGGTGTACCACCTGGGAATGCCGGTAAATGATTCCCGTCTCCGGTCCATTTAAAAATCGATCACAACCAGATATGAATAACAAAACCCGTAACTGGAAAGAAACCAAACCTCAGACTGACCGACAGCAGGGTAACTGTGCGTCCTGTCTGCACATCTTTGAGGTGCTGGGGATTGTGAATGGAAGCAAGATGGAAGGGGGGAGAAAGTTAAATCACAAAATCCCAACTTGGGAGCAACTTTTCCAGACTTGCTTTGAGGGCAAAATACTGCAGATGCTAGAAATCTGAAATTAATACGGAAAATTATGGAAAGACGCAGCATGTTTGGAGAGAGAAAACGGGCGGCACAGTGGCACTGCTGCCTCACCGCGCCAGGGACCAGGGTTCAATTCCGGCCTCGGGTCACTGTCTGTGTGGAGTTTGCACATTCTCTCCGTGTCTGCGAGGGTTTCCTCCGGGTGCTCTGGTTTTCTCCCACAGTCCAAAGATGTGCAGGTTAGGTGGATTGGCCATGCTAAAATTGACCCGAGTGTCAGGGGGATTAGCAGGGTAAATGTGTGGGGTTATGGGAATAGGGCCTGGATGGGATTGTGATCGGTACAGACTCGATGGGCCAAATGGACTCTTTCTGCTCGAATTCATAGGGATTCTATGAAAGCGGAGTTAATGTTTCCAGTCAGAGCTTTCATCAATGCTGTTCTAATGATGGGTATATAGAATTGGATCACAGGTCAGCAATGATCTCATTGACTGATGGGGACAGTCTTGAGGGTAAAATGGCCTCCTCCAGTTCCTTAGTATTAATTCATGTAAAGTCTGTATACTAACATGAGTGTAGTATTCCTGGATTATGACAGTAGCTACCCTTTCAAAAGGAATACCTTATTGGCTGTAAAATGCTTTGGGATGTTCTGAGGTCATAAAAAATGCTTGGTAAACGCGAGTTCCAGTTCACATGTTCTGATAATGTTTAGGTGGGTATCTTCAATGCAGTCGGCTGCTTTTCCAATGTGCTTTTGGCTTAGGAAAAAGGGGAACATTTTTGACATCTTTAATCTAGAATGTGTGGGGACCAAAAGGTATTTATGTTCTTCTTGAGCCTCCTGCCACTTTACCATTTCCAGCTCTATTGACTTGTCCTTCTATTCATTTCTTGCTCATTTCTGTGTTATCCAACTTGCAACACTGCTATTTACCTCAACCAGTTGTGGTATCTTCCACCCGGACAGTCCTGAACAGTATGCTTTGGTTCTTTAGGCAGTCTCTACCACCCTCTTCCCCCACCCGCTTTCTATTTATTGATTTAGTTTCTGACTGTTCTTTTGATAGATACACCATTCCAGAGAAGATTCGTATAGAATCAGAGCACAGAAGGTGGCTATTTGGGGAATAGTCCTAACTTTTCCTACCCCTCCTTATGGCTAAACCCTCCATCCCCAGTAAACCTCTTCTGTGCCCTTCATAAGAACTTTACATCTTCCCTGAAGTGTGGTGTCTTGAATTGTCTATGATGCTCCAGGCAAGATTTCCCTGCAAGGAAAAGGGAATATGTTGGGAAGCAGCCCAGTCATGCTTGAAGGCTAATCTTGCATTCTCTAAACTAAATTTTATAAGTGACTTACTCTGTTTGGGTTATGTATTTCCTTCCATAAATATGACCATGCTTGGAATGGTCTGTCTCGCCCTTCTGCATGGCTGAAGTGTCCTCTCTGTTGGATCCAAAGTTTATTTAATTGGCTTCTTCCCAAGCTTTATAAATGGCTTCCTTGCGAGCTGCGTGTGAAATGGGGCAAGCTACAAGCTATTGGTTTCCGACTGCATGCAGCCTGTCCTCAGACACCCATTTGGCGTTGGTCGTTCTCACAGAACCATTTGATTTGGATTCTGACCAAGTTTTGGCAGATATGTTGCTGCCCCCAGACTTGGCTTTCTTTGCAGATGCTAGAATACGAGACAACATCTGTTTCCAGCCCACTGAAGTAGCAAAGTAACTGGTCTGCGGTGGCACCCATGATTTGACTGCCTGAAGAGTTAACCAGAGCAGTGTGGTTTGACTTGGTATTTTGTGGTTTTCCCCTTTTATTTTGCCATTTCATCCTCTGCTCAAGGCATAGACTGTTGCTGTTGAATTTGACTGGGAAAATAGCAACTAAAACTAGTGTTGGTCCTCCAGCAGGAGTCTTGGGAATTGATAATGAGAAACAAAGAATTGGCAGAGGCATTGAGGAGGTATTTTAAGACCACCAAGACATAGGGAGAGAAGTAGGCTATTTGGCCCATTCAGTCTGCTCCGCCATTCAATGAGATCCTGATTGATCTGCTGTGACAATCCTTGACTCCACTTTCCCGCCTTATCCCTATAACCCTCGATTCCCTAACTGATAAACTTTGTGTCTGTATTTACGATAGAAGATGTAGAACACTTCTCAAAGATAATGGGAGGGAGAATCAACTTCCAAGCATCATCAGGGAAAAGGTGCCAAGACAACCTTTCGACCTAAAGGCTGGCAAATCCCCAAGCTTTCAGAGCGTTGCCCCTTCATCAGGTGATGATGAAGGGGCAACGCACCGAAAGCTTGTGCTACCAAATAAACTTGTTGGACTTTAACCTGGTCTTGTGAGACTACTTAGTGGATTAACAAAAGGCATTTGATAAGTTACTACATCAAGGGTTGCTACAAATGGTAAGAGTATATGATGTAGGGGGTAACATATCAACATTGAACAAGGATTGGTTGGCTAACAGCAAGCAGAGTGTGGGGATAAATGAGTTTTTTGGATTGGAAATCTCTAACTAGTGTGGTGCCACAGGGGTCAGTATTGGATCTACAGCTATTTGCAATCTACATCAATGATTTGGATGAAGGAATTGAATGTATGGTAGCTAACTTTGCCAATGACACCAAAATAGTAGGAAAGTAGGTTGTCGAGAGGAGGTAGAGTGTCTGCAAAAGGATGTAGGCAGGTTAAGTGAGTGAGCAAAAGTTTGGCAGATGAAGTATTACTGGGGTAAATGTGAACTGGTTTATTTTGGCAGGAAGTAGAGAAAAGCAGTATACTATTTAAACTGAGCAGATTGGGGCACTCCAGTATAGAGGGATCTGGGTGTCCTAGAGGTTGATAGCATGGCAACAGGTCCTTCGGTCCAACTTGTTCATGCCGCCCAGTTTTTACCATTTTAGCACGTCCCATTTGGCCCATATCCCTCTGTACCCATCTTACCCATGTAACTGTCTAAATGCTTTTTAAAAGACAAAATTGTACCCGCATCTACTACCTCTGGCAGCTTGTTCCAGACACTCACCACCCTCTGTGTGAAGAAAATGCCCCTTTTGTATTTCTCCTCTCCCCTCCTTTTTTCTGTTAATACGAAGGTTCAGCAAGTGTTCAGGAAGGGCAATGTTGGCGTTTATTGCAAGGGGAATGGAATACAAAATTGGGGAAGTTTTACTGCAGCTGCACAGGGCCCTGGTGTGACCACATCTGGAGTAATGTGTTCAGTTTTGGTCTCCTGGGGTGAGGGCTATCTTACGAAAGTTTCAACAGGTGAGGAGTTTAAAAATGTTATTTATTAGTAATCATAGAAATCATAGAAACCCTACAGTGCAGAAGGAGGCCATTCGGCCCATCGAGTCTGCACCGACCACAATCCCACCCAGGCCCTACGCCCATATCCCTACATATTTACCCGCTAATCCCTCTAACCTACACATCTCAGGACACTAAGGGGCAATTTTAGCATGGCCAATCAACCTAACCCGCACATCTTTGGACTGTTAGTGTCACAAGTAGGCTTGCATTGACACCGCAATGAAATTACTGTGAAAATCCCCGAGTTGCCACATTCCTAAAAGAGAGAGAAGGGATCTTATTGAAACATACAACATTTTGAGGTGAGAGACTAGGGTAGCTACAGCATGTTTCCTCTTGTGGGGGGAAACGAGAACTTGGGGACATAGTTTAAGAATAAGAGGCCTCCCTTTTAACACACACCTTTTTACCAAGCATCATTAGTGTGCGGGATTCTCTTCCACAGAAGGCAGTGGAAGCTAGGTCCTCATTCAAAGCTGAGTTAGACCGATTTCTTTGACTGACGTGGGAGTCCAGCCTTACCGGGTTAGACGGGAAAGTGAAGCTGAGACTACAAACTGATCAACTATGATCTTGTTGAATGGTGGAACAGGCTCAAAGGGCCAAATGGCCTACTCCTCTTCTCCTAAGTCCCATGTTCCAATGTGATACAATTCCTTGGGCGTCAGACTGCTGCTTCTCTCCAGTGTCTTTCCTTCAGGTGCGAGTGTGGGTGAATAGACTTTGTAATGGCAGAGGACGTGCAACTAAACCCAAACCACCCGCACATGCACGCAAGGCTCATTGAATAGCAGCAGAGAGTTGGAGCCTGGCTGCTGGGGGTACCCTGGGTTGCTGAGACCAACTTGTAACACCTTTCCAGGGTCCCCAGCTGAGGCCAGCATAGACGATGGGGGTTGAACCTGTGACCCTCTGCTCTAGTAAATAGGCAGAAAGATACAAATATCAACAACAAAAAGTGTCTCCTGTAAAGCCAAGCAAAGATATCATGGCAAGCATTGAATTTGCTGGAACATAAGTTATCTATTACTCGAGCACGAGAGTGTCCCAGAATCAGCTGAGGGATGTGCTGTTCTTTCCTGTGTGATCTGCAGGGAAGCTACATCGCTGCTGTATTATAAGCAGCAACAATCTCCTATCCGTACTGAATACTTGCCATTATGAAATGCCAGTTGAACAATTCATGCAAACATTGCCTAATTCTGTCACTAATGCGTTGCCTCTATTTGCCCCAGGGGTTGCTCTGAATTGTTTGAAATGCACAGCATCGATATGAAAGCTGAGAGCGATGGCACACCATGTGGACTGAGACCACCGTACAGAACCAACACTCTGCAGTGGAGCGCTCCCACAATCCACAATGCACCTCAACAACAGCGCTGGGCAGGACCTGCACACAGTCAAGTATCAAACTGGAACCAGACCTCCAAACAGCAGGGAGTCCCAGTTGCATACAGTGACTCACAAGCAAAGAACAGCAAACGGCAAGTTCTTTCATCCAGAACTATGTGGAAAAGGGAAGGCTGGAAGGCTGCCCTGATTGAGGTTTATAAAATTATGGAGGGCAGATTTAAAGAAACTGTTTCCACTTGTGGGGAGAATCCACAACTGGAGACTATAAATATAAACCAAACACACAAATCCAACAGGGAATTCAGGAGAAACATCTTCACTTGGAGGGTGGTTAAAATGTGCAACTTGTTACCACGTTGAATGGTTTGAGATTAATAGTACTTAAGTAAGAAGTCTCACAACACCAGGTTAAAGTCCAACAGGTTTATTTGGAATCACGAGCTTTCGGAGCGTTGCCCCTTCATCAGGTGAGTCCTGAAGGAGCAATGCTCCAAACGCTCGTGATTCCAAATAAACCTGTTGGACTTGAACCTGGTGTTGTGAGACTTCTTACTGTGCCCACTCCAGTCCAACGCCGGCATCTCCACATCGAAGCATTGAAGGATAAGGTCGGGCAGGAGGAAGCTTGCGTGGAATGTGAGCGATGGTGGTTGTGCTAAATGACCTGTTGTGTGTTGTAAATACTATGCGCTGCTGCATCAATATAAAATGTTCAGCGACAGATTTTCTCCCCCCTGAGATGTCTGTCAAATCTCAGCCTATTGAATGAATTAGGAAGGGCAGTAGTGTGGCCCAGCTCTGTTCTCAGCATGAAATGAGGTGTTTTTGTATCCGCTGCCAAAGATGTCTGTTCCAATTCCCCTGACTGCGACCAGAGCCCTCCAGTGTAATCGTTCTGTCGTTGCTTATCAAGGTGCAGGTACTCGGGAATGGGATGCATCCCATTTCCAGCGTCGAGATGAGAGTGGAGTATAGAACAGCTGGATGCAGAGGAAAAGTGTCTTTACTCTGCCCCGACAAGGTTCACATACAACCTCACGTGTGTGCGTGTAATTTTTCTTTTTTACCCCCCTCATTTCCCCACACCGCTATCTGAATGACATTATCAACAATGCATTGATTGGTGCTGTTCATAGAATCATAGAAACCCTACAGCGCAGAAAGAGGCCATTCGGCCCATTGAGTCTGCACAGACCACAATCCCACCCAGGCCCTACCCCCATACCCCAACATATTTTACCCACTAATCCCTCTAACCTACGCATCTCAGGACACTAAGGGGCAATTTTAGCACGGCCAATCGACCTAACCCGCACATCTTTGGACTGTGGGAGGAAACTGGAGCACCCGGAGGAAACCCACGCAGACACGAGGAGAATGTGCAAACTCCACACAGACAGTGACCCAAGCCGGGAATCGAACCCAGGTCCCTGGAGCTGTGAAGCAGCAGTGCTAACCACTGTGCCACCGTGCCGCCCCAAAGGTGCAAACCACTGTGCCACCCTATAATCCCAGGAGCACCTCATACTGGGCTACATTTTAAATCGAGCCCCAGAGGTCAAAGGTAATAAGTACTCTGACTTCAAGAATACAAGTACTGGAAGGTAATCGATGCTTTGTTACTTGAACTCTTTCCCCCTAAGAAAAATCAGCTGATTTCTGTACAGATCACCCTCAAAGTAAATATTTGATATTATTCAGTTATCTCTAAATGTATATTAAGCAGTTTTTTTTTATTCGTGGGATGTGGGTGTCATTGGCTGGGCCAGCATTTATTGTCCAATCGCTAGTTGCCCGAGGACAGTTGATAGTCAACCACATTACTGCGGCTCTGGAGTCACATGTAGGCCAGACCGGGTGAGGACGGCAGATTTCCTTCCCTAAAGGGACATTAGTGAACCAAATGGGTTTTTCTGACAATGGTTTCATGGTCATCAGTAGATTCTTAATTCCAGATTTTTTTTAAAAATTGAATTCGCCAACTGCCGTGGTGGGATTTGAAGCCGGGTCCCCAGAACATTAGCTGAGCTTCTGGATTAATTGTCTAGCGATAATGCCACTCGGCCACTGCCCCCCCTTATTTAGAACAGGATGGAATAATGGGAGTTCTTTTACCCTCCCATCATCGCGCATAAATGACCCGTTCCATGTGCAGTGAATTTCTCAATGTTAAGAGAGACTGACATTTCTATTGTGCCATTCAAGACCTCAGCATATCCCAAAGCACTTTCCAGCCAACTAACAACTGGAAGTGTAGTCACTGTTGTAATGCAGGAAATACAGAAGGCAATTTGTGCAGGGCAAGTTCACACAACTGCGGGTAATTTATTTGTGATAATTGAGGGATAAATGTTGGCTAGGGTTCCTCTCCTGTTCTTCAAAATAGTGTCGTAAGATATTTTAAACCCACAGGGCAGACTACAAAGTTGCTCATCACAGTTGTATCTTATAATTTTGTATTCGAGTGCAATTCTTGTGTAACTAAGTAATGAAAGTAGTGTCTGCCAATATGAACCGATAATGTTGATGAGCCTACAGTGGCTACTTCCAAGGTCTACACTTAGTCTTCATGATTATTGGTTTAACATCACGACACGGTAGCACAGTGGTTAGCACTGCTGCTTCACAGCTCCAGGGTCCCGGGTTCGATTCCCGGCTCGGGTCACTGTCTGTGTGGAGTTTGCACATTCTCCTCATGTCTGCGTGGGTTTCCTCCGGGTGCTCCGGTTTCCTCCCACAGTCCAAAGATGTGCGGGTTAGATTGAATGGCCAGGTTAAAAATTGCCCCTTAGAGTTCTGAGATGCGTAGGTTAGCGGGATTAGCGGGTAAATATGTGGGGGTAGGGCCTGGGTGGGATTGTGGTCGGTGCAGACTCGATGGGCCGAATGGCCTCCTTCTGCACTGTAGGGTTTCTATGATTTCTATGATCACATCGAAATGACGGCACCTCTGACAGTGCAGAGCTCCTGCAATACTGTGCAGGACTGTCGGTCTAGATTTGTTTTGCTCAAGTCCTGGAGTGGGATTTGAGCTCAAACCGTTTGAACCCCAAACTGTGACGCAGAAACCAAAAGAGAAAACGCTGGAAAATCTCAGCAGGTCTGGCAGCATCTGTAAGGAGAGAAAAGAGCTGACGTTTCGAGTAAAGATGTCAGAGCTTTGACAAAGGGTCGTCTGAACTCAAAACGTCAGCTCTTTTCTCTCCTTACAGATGCTGCCAGACCTGCTGAGATTTTCCAGCATTTTCTCTTTTGGTTTCAGATTCCAGCATCCGCAGCAATTTGCTTTTATCCTTGTGACGCAGATGTGTGGGTACAACCAGCTGAGCCACATCCAAACCAGCTGCATCCACAGGGTGATACAGTGGTTAACACTGCTGTCTCACAGCACCAGGGTCCCAGGTTCGATTCTGACCTCGGGCAATTCTGTGTGGAGTTTGCACCTTCTCCCCGTGTCTGTGTGGGTTTCCTCTGGATGCTCCAGTTTCCTCCCACAGTCTGAAGATGTGCGGGTTAGGTGGATTGGCCATGATAAATTGTCCCTTAAAGATGTGTAGGTTGGGTGGATTAGCCACAATAAGTAAGTGGGATTACGGGAATAGGTCCGAGGGAGGGTTTGGGTGGGGTGCTCTTTCAGAGAATCAGTGCAGACTCGATGGGCCGAATGGCCTCTTTCTGCACTGGAGGGATTCTGTAGTTTTGGATCATGTGAGGGGAAGCAAGCAAGCCTACCAAGACTTGTTGACAAGTGTTAAAAAAACATTGCTCTGCAGAGCCAGTGAAGTTTGCACAAACATGTCAAACAAGTTGGCACATTGAGATTCTAGTTGTTTAAGAGGATGTGAAACTTTTAAGTTTGTATAGGACTATTTACCTTTGGTGCTTTGCTTGAATCTGAGCCTCCTGAGAACTCTCCTGATTTGAGTTGTGAATGGTGTATCCTTGGACAGCCACATAACTTGGTCATTTCAAAAATTATTTGGGTTGGGGTTTTCATCCAGTGATGAACCTTGACTTTCTGTCATCAACCTTCAGTTGCTTCCTTAAAAGCTGCAAACCGGACATTGTGGTCCCTGCCCGAGTTGACAGGAAAGTGACCAAATTGGTCTTGTCGTGGTTGAAATGTCCTCAGCACAACGGTGCAATGTCAGACTTTGAGCAAAGACACGCCCAATAACCTGAATAAGCGGCAAGGTGGCACGGTGGTTAGCACTGCTGCCTCACAGCACCAGGGACCCGGGTTCGATTCCTGGCTTGGGTCACTGTCTGTGTGGAGTTTGCACCTTCTCCCCATGTCTGCGTGGGTTTCCTCCGGGTGCTCCAGTTTCCTCCCACAGTCCAAAGATGCGCTGGTTAGGGTGCATTGGCCATGCTAAATTCTCCCTCCGTGTCCCTGAACAGGAGTGTGGCGACTGGGGGAATCTCACAGTAACTTCATTGCAGCGTTAATGTAAGCCGACACTAATAAGTAAACGTTATAAACTTTAAACTTTTAGATTGTATCTCTCAGACCAGAGTGCAAAGGCTATATACCCTGTTGCGCACACAGTAACCTCCAGTTTCTACCATGGCTCAGTGGGTAGCGCACTCACCTGAGTCAGGTTGTGAATTCAAGTTCTGCTGCTGAGGCTTCAGTTTGTTATCTCGACTGATAGTCCAGTGCAGTACTGAGGGAATGCTACACTGCCATATGCCCTGGTGGTTATCACATTGCAATGTGTGGAATCTTGCTGTGCAGAACTGAGCTGCCACGTTCCCTATGTTAGAATAATGACAACACTCCAAAAATATGCCTTTTGATGCTTTGGCATATCCTGAGGTTATAAAATGCCCTCTATGTAAAATGCATGTTCTTTCTCAGCTGGAAACAAAGATCTTGTATTGTCATAGTTCACAGTTTGGACGGGCTCCAAGAAGGTTTCTCCTTTGCTCTGATAGAATTGATAATCCACCATTGAAGATGATGTGGTGTTATTGATATCCTCCTGTGGTTACCTACGTGGCTGCTATTGAAACATTATGGATTCCAATGCAATGTGTCCATCAGCATTGCCACATCAGAGGTGTCAATTCTGCAACAGGGATTTTCCACTCATGTAAACAAAATTGTCATTAAATATGCAGCACTTGTCTCAGTCAAACTGGAGTTGATCAAATATTCCGTTTATCTTCCAGACCGGTTAGCTACCCAGAAACATTGTACAATACAGCGTCGACTGCTGTGGTTGAAAGAGTTCCACCATTCCGTAACCCTTCCGGAAGCTTCTCTTCACCAGGGTCAGGAGGCATTCTGTCCAGTCGGCAAAAAGCTATTAATGACAGGTAGGAGTGATGCAGCTCATGTCTGTTCTATCTTGTGCTGTGTTACAGGAAGAATGAGTTGGAATAGAGACAGGGTGGCACAGAGGTTAGCACTGCTGCCTCACAGCGCCAGGGACCCGGGTTCAATTCCAGCCTCAGGTCACTGTCTGTGCGCAATCTGCACATTCTCTCTCTGTCTGCATGGGTTTCCTCCGGGTGCTCTGGTTTCCTCCCACAGTCCGAAAGACGTGCTGGTTAGGGTGCATTGGCCGTGCTAAATTGTACCCGAACAGGCGCTGGAGTGTGGCGACTAGAGGAATTTCACAGTAACTCCATTGAAGTGTTAATGTAAGCCTTACTTGTGACAATAATAAACTAAACCTTGTATGACAGGAACGCGGCAGTTAATGAAAAGTCTTCATCATTCTGTAGATGCCATAAATCCTCACGCTTGTGAATATAAAAGATTTTAGATCAAGTTATTACAGATCATATCAGTATAATTTGGTCCTGTTATCATTTTGCTCCGGTTTCATTTCCAGCCTTGCCTCGTATCTTAATTTATTCTGTAATAAAAGCAGAAGGCATTTGAAGTTCCAACAGGTCTGCCAGTATTGTTGCAGAGGTGCAGAGCCGTTGTAAAGATCTGATTGACATGGGAATTCACACCCACCTTCACAGATGTTGATTGCTGCCTGTAGCAGAGATTTTTGATTTTTAGTTAAAATTTCAGCACTTACCATTTTTCTTAATTGTGTACTGGAGCAAAGCTTCAGTGCATAATGTCGACGGCAAAATTATGAACATCTCTCTCCCCTGCCATTGGAACAAACCTCTGGACAGTGTTGTTACCTCGAACAGACTCTTTTGTAAATCTGTTGGCCCCACAGCTTTCTCTGCTGTTAACAAGTGGAATCAAATTCATCAAATACAAGCCGACACCGGCAAAACATTTAGTGAAATTAGTTTCTTCTGTACAGCCTCTATCCCATGTCATTCCTCTCATGCCATACCCATCCTATTCCTTCCTATTATCCCCATCACTCCCTTCTTCATAGAAACATGGGAGCAGGAGGAGGCCTTTCGAGCCTGCTCCACCATCCATCACTATCATGGCTGATCATCCAACTCAATAGCCTCATCCTGCTTTCTCCCCATAACCTTTGATCCTATTTGCCCCAAGTGCTATATCTTCGTATGCCCTCCTTATCCCCCCCCTTATCCCCCATTCTAACCCTCCACTGCAAATATATGAATTAGAAGCAAGAGTAGGCCACTCAGCCCCTCGAGCCTGCTCCGCCATTCAATAAGATAATGGCTGATGGACTTGTAACTTCAACTCCACATTCCTGCCTCCCCTTGAGAACCTTTCACCCCCTTGTTAATCAAGACAGTACAGTGGTTAGCACTGCTGCCTCACAGCGCCAGGGACCCGGGTTCGATTCCCGGCTTGGGTCACTGTCTGTGTGGAGTTTGCACATTCTCCCCGTGTCTGCGTGGGTTTCCTCCCGGGTATTCCAGTTTCCTCCCACACGCCATAGATGTGCGGGTTGGGTTAATTGGCCATGCTAAATTGACCCTTAGTGTCGAGGGATTTGCAGGGTAAATACGTGAGGTTACAGGGATAGGGCCTGGGTGGGATTGTTGTTGGGGAGGGCTTGATGGGCCGAATGGCCACCTCCTGCACTGCAGGGATTCTATGAAGAAGCTATCTAGCTAAGCCTTAAAAATCTTCAGATTGCACCGCATTTGGGGAGGAGAGTTCCGGAGACACTCAACCCTCTGAGAGAAAAAATTTCCTCATTTGTCTTACATGGGTGACCCCTTAGTTTTAATCAGTGACCCCCCCCCTCCCTGCAGTGCAGAAGGAGGCCATTCGGCCCATCGAGTCTGCACCGACAGCAATCCCATCCTGGCCCTATCCCCGTAACACCACACAATTTACCCCACTAATCCCTCTAATCTCACCATCCTGGGAAAACCTGGAGTTAAAAATCTAATGACGACCATGTGGAGTTGCTGGCATTGGACTGGCAGGTTAAAATCCAACAGGTTTATTTGGTAGCACGAGCTTTCAAAGCGCTGCTCCTTCATCAGGTGAGCTCCGAAAGCTCGTGATTCCAAATAAACCTGTTGGACTTTAACCTGGTGTTGTGAGACTACTTACTGTGACGACCATGAAACCATTGCAATTGTCATTTAAATAAAAACAAACCCATCTGGTTCACTGTTGTCCCTCAGGGAAGGAAGTCAGCCATCCCGACCCCACAGCAATGTGGTTGACTCAGAAATGACCGGGCGTGCCACTCAGTTCAAGGGCAATTAGGGAGGGGTAATAAATGCTAGCTCAGCCAGTGATGGCCCACATCCAGTGAATAAAAAAAACACTAACAGACGCGCCCCTTAAAGTAGGCAATTAAAACAGGCCGGGTGGACAGAAATTGTCTCTTTGTATATTTATCCTTACTGCTTTGCTGCTTGACAGATATTACAGCAAAAGCTGGAAATGCGTAATAAGTTAGTCAATGCATTAAATAAAAATCTCCTTTCAAGTGACGGCTTCTCTTTCAATACTGACGGATATGAAACGTTGGTTAGGCCACATTTGGAACACTGTTTCCAATTCTGGTCACCGCACTACCAGAAGGATGTGGAGGCGTTGGAGAGAGCACAGAAAAGGTTCACCAGGATGTTGCCTGGTATGGATGGTATTAGCTATGAGGAGAGATTGAATAAACTGGGATTGTTCTCCCTGGAAAGACGGAGGCTGAGGGGGCGACCTGATAGAAGTTTATAAAATTATGAGGGGTATGGATCGGGTGAACAGTTGGAAGCTTTTCCCCGGGGCAGAAATGACCATTACAAGGGGGCACAGGTGAGGGGGGAAAGGTTCAGTGGAGATGTGCGGGGGGAAGTTTTTTTACACAGAGGGTGGTGGGGGCTTGGAATGCACTGCCAAGTGAGGTGGTTGAGGCAGTTACATTAGCCACATTTAAGACTTATCTGGATAAGACACATAAACAGACGGGGAATAGAGGGATACAGGTGGTTGGTCTCGATAGGACAACGTGATCAGCACAGGCTTGGAGGGCCTGTTCCTGCGCTGTACTGTTCGTTGTTCTGGACCTGAGTATTCCCACCTGTGTACAAGGAACACAGAGATGGGGTGACTTGCATGGTAAATTCTGTGCAGAATTGAACTTGAGAACAGAGAGAGCACTCACGGGTAGATAGTTTTCTGATCGATAAGGGAATTAGGGGATATGGGGAGCAGGCGGGTAAGTGGAACTGATTCGCTTCAGATCAGCCATGATCTTGTTGAATGGCGGGGCAGGCTCGAAGGGCCAGATGGCCTACTCCTGCTCCTATTTCTTATGTTCTTAAGACAGCAGCAGTTCCCTGTTCGCTCCACCTGGGAAAAGATTAAAGCTGAGAATTGTTATGGTGCTTGATCCTGATCGCACCTGAACCAGGGAAATGCACCTCATGTGGCTGTAACATCCATCAGGCAATAGACGTCTATGGATATGCACCTCAAAGTTCATAACCTACAGCACTACCGACCAAAAACTGAAAGTGTGATTTGGCTGGGGACACGACCGAGTGAGGAACCTGATCAATCCAGCTGGCGAACAGCCGTGCGACCATGTCCAAATGCTGGTATCACGGGTGTAAATAATTAAACTTCCCTCTTTTCAAACTAATGGGAATTACTGTTGAAATTGAACAAAAGAAATTCCGTGTTGGAGGATGTGTTATGCTTCAGGTGATGTGACATTGTTCAAATTTGGCAGACTTTGAATCACTACAACGTGTGAGGCTTGTGGTTGCTAGGATAACATTTGGTGTGGTGCCACACAATCTCTCTCTCTCTCCCCTGATGAATTCTAAGCCGTGTTTATGATCGTCCAACTGAAATTGTATCCAAAATGTGAGGTGGTGACCACAGGCTATCCATGTCATTAAGGGTGTTAACGAATGTTTAACTACTGATCGGAATTTGTATCGTCTACACCAGCTGAAAATGGCTCTGTGTACATCTGTCTGCCAAACAGAACTTCAAGCCGCTAACAGGTGTGAAACTGTACTGGCCGGCCACTCAGGTTATTGCATGCAGGGGATGTGCGACAAAGAATAGTACAGCACAGGAACAGGCCATTCGGCCCACCAAGTCTGTGCCGACACAGATCCCTCTCTAATCTAATATTTTCTTTCCTCTACATGGTCCATATCCCTCTATTCGCTGCCTATTCATGTATCTATCCAGATGCCTCTTGAACGTTGTTATGGAATCTGCTTCCACCACCTCCTCCGGCAGCGCGATCCAGGCATTCACCACCCTCTGAGAAAAACTTGCCCCTTACATCTCTTTTAAACTTTCCCCCTCTCACTTTCAACCTATGCTCCCCAGTAATTGACTCTTTGACCCTGGGAAAAAGACTCTGACTATCCACTCTATCCAAGCCTGTCATAATCTGGTAAACCTCTATCGGGTCCCCCCCCTCATCCTCCGATGCTCCAATCAAAACAATCCAAGTTTGTTCAACCTTTCTTCATAATCCATACCCTCCAAACCAGGCAACATCCTGGTAAATCTCTTCTGCACCCTTTCCAATGCATCAACATCCTTCCGGTGGTGAGGCAACCAGAATTGTACACAATACTCCAAATGCTGCCTAACCAAAGTCTTATACAGCTGCAACATGATTTTCCAATTCCATACCCAACGCCCCAACTGATGAAGGCCAGCATATCATATGCCTTCTTGGCTACCTTGTCCACCTGAGTTGCCACCATCGGGGAACTGTGGATCTGCACACCTGGATCCCTCTGATATTTCTAAAGGCTCTACCATTCACTGTATACTTTCCTTCTGCAGTAGACCTTCCAAATCGCATCACCTCACATTTGTCCAGGTTAAATTCCATTGTTTGGCCCTGGTCACCAGCTGATTTATATCCTGCTGTATCCTCTGACAATCCTCCTCACTATCCACTACTCCCCCAATTTTTGTATCATCTGCAAATTTACTGATCAGACCACCTACATTTTCCTCCATTTTTATATATATTACAAACAGAGGCCCCAGCACTGAACATAGACTTGTCACAGAGCTCCAGTTAGAAAAGTACCCTTCCACTGCTACTCTCTGCTTTCTGAGCCCAAGCTAGTTTTCTATCCATCTTACCAGCTCACCTCAGATCCCATACGATTTCACCTTCTGTATCAGCCTGCCATGAGGAACCTTATCGAAGGCTTTACTAAAGTCTGTGTGTACAACACCCACTGCCCTGCCCTGGTCAAATTTATTTGTCACTTCCTCAAAGAACTCTATCAAGTTTGAGACACAACCTCCCCTTCATGCTGCCTATCGCTGACCTGTTCTCTCCCAGATGTGAGCACATCCCATTCCTAAGAATCTTCTCCAATAATTTCCCCACCACTGATGTAACCTGAAGTTTGGTTTATAGTTTTCCTGCATACTGTTCCCTTTGTCAGAGCCTAGTATATGCAAAGCTCCCAAGTAGCACATTCCTCCGAAGGCAAGTCGCATTGACCTTTTGCATTTGGCCACTTGTGCCTAAATGTGTGCAGAGAAATTAAAATAGCCCGTACAGCTGGGTCTGAAACATCAACATGCAGGTCGGAATCAAACCCAGGTTGAAGAAACTGTGCACCATTGTTCGAGTGAAACTTCAGATTACTTGGAGCTGAATGCGAGAGTTTGGACGATTTACAATGAGAGTGTTCTCTGGAGGAAACACTATTGTGCGGATAGGGTTTCTGCACAAATAACATTATCTCAGGTGCATTGTTTAAAACGTTTCTCATTCTCATCAGGTAACCGAGACGTTTGCGATACCAATCTTTCAGTTTTAAGATGTTTCTATTTTCAATTGAGTTGGGGGCTATGCTAGAGAAGGGTGACTCTATCCATTGATGCCAGATAGCAGCAGATTTGAGGTGTCCTTTGTTGCCTCCTGTTCTGATTTTGGAAATGGAAACGCATGTACAAAAAAACTAATGGGATGGAAGGGAGTGAACAGCACACTGGTGTATCCCCTGTGCAAGGGGAGGGTATGAGCTTGAAGTTCACTGAGTTCCACATCTTGGCCCTCTATTTACAAAGCTCAATAAGCATTTGTCAGCTTTGGTTACAGAAGGCAACTTGCATTTCTATAGTGCCTTGGAGAGCCGCCACCCGTTTTACAGCCAGTGACGTACAATTGAAGTTCAGTCACTGCTGTCCTGTAGGAAATGTCTGCAGACAAGTCCCACCGATAGCAATGAGGTAATGACCACACCTGCTTGTTGAAGTGATATAAGGAAATGGATAAATATTGTCCACAACAATGGCGACAGAAGCCCTGCTCTTACAGTAATTTCGAGGAATTTTTTGCGTCCATCTGAGAGGATACAGGGGGTCTGGGTCTCGCCTGAGATGATGCGGAGTTGCCGGCGTTGGACTGGAGTGGGCACAGTAAGAAGTCTCAACACCAGGTTAAAGTCCAACAGGTTTACTTGGTAGCAAAAGCCACTAGCTTTCGGAGCGCTGCCCCTTCGTCTGGTAAGTGGGGTATACCACTTACCTGACGAAGGGGCAGCGCTCCGAAAGCTAGTGGCTTTTGCTACCAAATAAACCTGTTGGACTTTAACCTGGTGTTGTGAGACTTCATACTGTGTTCTCGCCTGAAAAACAGCATCTCCGATTTGATTTATTACTACAGTATTAGCATACAGTGAAAAGTATTGTTTCTTGCGCGCTATACAGACAAAGCATACCATTCAGAGAGAAGGAAATGAGAGGGTGCAGAATGTAGTGTTACAGTCATAGCTGGGGTGTAGAGAAAGCTCAACTTAATGCGAGGTAGGTCCATTGAAAAGTCTGACAGCAGCAGGGAAGAAGCTGTTCTTGAGTCGGTTGGTACGTGACCTCAGACTTTTGTATCTTTTTCCCGACGGAAGAAGGTGGAAGAGAGAATGTCCAGATGCATGGGGTCTTTGATTATGCTGGCTGCTTTTCCCGAGGCAGCGGGAAGTGTAGACAGAGTCAATGGATGGGAGGCTGGTTTGCGTGATGGATTGGGCTACATTCACAACCTTCTAACAGTGCTGCACTCCCTCAGTGTCAGAATAGATTTTTCAGCTCAAGCCGATGGGACTTGAATACACAACCTTCTCACTCAAGAGGCTAACAACTGAGCAACAGCTAACACAGCAGATGTGTGCTGGCAGTGGCCTTGGCAACCCCTGTGAGGTGTTAGCCGTGTCAACAAACTACAGTTCCTGGAAATCTGCAGTAATAAAGGCTAGAATGTCCATCAACTCTTGGAATGAGCAAAGATGGTCTGAAGTTTGAATTTGAGACCTTTTGCCGCTTTGGGAGAGTCTCTGCATCTGAATTGTAGCTGGCCCCTTTAGATGTGATGATGTGGAGATGCCGGCGTTGGACTGGGGTAAGCACAGTAAGAAGTCTCACAACACCAGGTTAAAGGGATTTATTTGGTAGCACAAGCTTTCGGAGCACTGCCCCTTCATCAGGTGAGTCCTTTAGATGTGCACAGACTTGTCATCACGTCTGCAATTGTGAAACGCACACACACACAGGCGAGAACTTTGTCTTCGAATGACAGTGCGATATGATATCAACTTGTCAAATTCCAGCAGTTGAATCATTCGTTTGATTGTATTGCAAGCTTTTTTTTTCCTTTGCGTTGGGGGAAGCGTGGAAACATTCTGCCAGCTACTTTAGCAGGGTGGAATGAGAGTTGTTCATTGAGTCTTTTGGATGCTGTTCAGCTCTTCGGAGCCTGCAGCGACCCATTATAAATTACAGCTCCCCAAACACCAAACTGGTTTTTCAGGGAACAAAAGAATTTCTAACCCTGTATTGCGTGACTGATTCGGATTTGTTTTTGTTTACCCAGCTATGTAGCAGTATAAATAATGAGATCGTCACTCAGGCATCTGAACTGAAATTTAAAATTCGTACGTGGGTGGCTGCAGATTTCAGCGGACAATTTCAGGGAATTTCTAATTTCAGGTCCTGATGGTAGAAGCCATATCTGTCTGGTGTGTGAATTCACACCTTCCCATTTAAAGTTTATTTATTAGTGTCACAAGTAGGCTTACATTAACACTGCAATGAAGTTGGTGTGAAAATCCCCCAGTCGCCACACTCCTGTTCGGGTACATCGAGGGAGAATTTGGCATAGTCAATGCACCCTAGCCAGCACGGCTTTCGGACTGTGGGAGGAAACTGGAGCACCCGGAGGAAACCCACGCAGACACGGGGGAGAACGTGCAAACTCCGCACAGACAGTGACCCGAGCCGGGAATCGAACCCGGGTCCCTGGAGCTGTGAGGCAGCAGTGCTAACCCGCTGTGCCACCGTGTTGCCTCAAGGGAGCCTGTTGGGAAATTACATTACGAATCAACTCCTTCATAAAGGAGGGGGCCATTCAACCCATCGAGCTCATGTTGGCCCTGAGTCCCATTCCCTTGGCTCTGGTGCTGGTGAAATACTCGCAGTTTACCTGAGAGCAGTTTGAACAACTCTGTATACCTGTGGTGTAATGTTTTGCACAGCACAGTTATTCCTCAGAGTTGGTTGTAAGCAGGGTACCTCCTTGTACACAAGGTTTAGACATGAAAGTGTCCCTTTTATAAGCTTAGATCCTCCTGCGCGTTTATTGATCCCAGGTTTGGGCGCAGTATTACACAACGAGCTTTAATGAGTTGTGTGTCTAGCCACTTCTTTGGGATCCTAGGGTTTGTAACTTCTTTAATAATCTTGAACTACATTGGCTCTGTTCTTTTATGGATGCGCTATTAAGCATCAAACAACTGGCTTTAACCCTGCAGTGACTCGTTGTTGCTTTGTTTTTTTAAAAAAGTACTTTGGATTTTGACAGCAAGGAGTGGCAGCCTGGCTCAGATTCGGCAAATCCCTTCATCTTTTGGCCCATCAGGGACCCGGGTTCAATTCCAGCCTCGGGTCACTGTCCGTGTGGAGTTTGCACGTTCTCCCCAGGTTTCCTCCGGATGCTCCGGTTTCCTCCCACCCGCCGAAGCTGTGCAGGTTAAGTGCGTTCGCCGTGCTAAATTGCCTGTTAGTGTCAGGGGAATTAACAGGATAAATACGTGGGGTCACGGGGATAGGGTCTGGGTGGGATTGTTGTCGGTGCAGACTCGATGGGCCGAATGGCCTGCACTGTAGGGACTCTGAGTTGGTCTAATTGTGGAGCAGCAGTGTGCAGCTGGAAGGCAGCATGTGATGGAATGAGCTGTTATACTTTAAGAATCTCAAACTAATCTGCTACTTGGAATATGTCCTGCAACCTGCTAGGAATTGATCCATGTGAGTTCAATGCATGTTGAAGCTGCCCTTGCTTGTCCCTGTTGGCATGGGTTTGGCCTCTTTGCATCTTGTGTGGTGTTTGTGTAGCCTGACCAGCACGAGTGTGGTGGCGCTGCTTTTAATCTGCTCTTTAAGCCACACTAGATCCGCAATACAAGCTCTGTCCTCCCACAAAGGCTCGGAGGATTCCTTTTGTTGTGAGGTTTGAGGCTTTTCCTGCCCCTAACCACCACCTATAACCGAACTGGAATTTGTTGATGTCGCCTCTGTATGAAAAGTATTCATTTCACCAAAATCTCACATCCCGTTCCCCCCCCTCCTGCCCTGCCACCTGAGAACAAAAAGGCAATCAAGTCTTGCATAAAATGCAGTCCTTAAACCTGTATTTTGGGAACAGGCTCTTGAAAGACAAGTTACAGTTTTATTCTTCTTTTGCTTAACAAAAGATACAAAAGTCTGTGGTCACGTACCATCCATAGAAGATCCGACTCAAGACCGTAAGACGTAGGAGCAGAATTAGGCCACTCGGCCCGTCGCGTCTGCTCCGTCATTCAATCATGGCTGATACTTTTATCATCCCCATTCTCCTGCCTTTTTCCCCATAACCCCTGAGCAAAGAGTTCCACAGATTCACCACTCTCTGGCTGAAGAAATTCCTCCTCACCTCTGTACAAGAACAGCTTCTTCCCTGCTGCCATCAGACTTTTGAATGGACCTACCTTGTATTAAGCTGATCTTCCTCTACACCCTAGCTATGACTGTAACACTACACTCTGCACCCTTTCCTTCTCTATGAATGGTATGCTTTGTCTGTATGGCGTGCAAGAAACAATACTTTTCACTGTATGCTAATACATGTGACAAATCAAATTAAATCCGCTACCTCATGTCGAGATGGGCCATGAATTGTGTTCTTTCAAGTGTTCATAGTACTCGTCCAAAGATGTGCAGGTTAGGTGGATTGGCCATGCTAAATTGACCTTAGTGTCATGGGGGTTGGTGGGGTAAATGCATGGGGTTATGGGAATAGGGCCTGGGTGGGATTGCGGTCGGTGCAGATTCGATGGGCTGAATGGTCTCCTTCTGCACTGCAGGGATTCTATGATACTACAAAAAAAGGTCATGCCCTTTGTCGCACAAGGTTGTGCAATAAATTAAAAACACAGCCAGAAAAATGAAATTCTTCCTGTTTGTCTTGTTTGTATAACTCTAACGTAAATTCCAATCTGTGTATGTGGCACAAGGAAATGTCTTGGCTGTAAACAAGGTACGTAGAGCAACAGAAAATTCTGGAAACAAAGCTAGCTATTTGGGTCATTGACCTGATCAGACTGGCCTGGGGACTCTGCTTCCCTCTCTGCAAATGTTGCCAGACCAGCAAGACATTTACCAACACTTGTTTTTCTATTTCAGATTTGCAGAATCTGCAGTATTTTGCCTTTGCACAGAATTATAAGATTACTTTCCACTTCTCGAGTCAGAGGTTTACAGCATGGAAACAGGCCCTTTGGCCCAACTTGTCCATGCCGCCCCTTTTTTTTTTTAAACCACTAAGCTAGTCCTAATTGCCCGCATTTGGCCCATATCCCTCTATACCCATCTTACCCATGTAACTGTCTAAACGCTTTTTTAAAAGACAATATTGTACCCGCCTCTACTACTACCTCTGGCAGCTTGTTCCAGACACTCAGCACCCTCTGTGTGAAAGAATTGCCCCTCTGGACACTTTTGTATCTCTCCCCTCTCACCTTAAACCTATGCCCTCTTGGTATCGACTCCCCGACCTTTGGGAAAAGATATTGACTATCTAGCTGATCTATGCCCCTCGTTATTTTATACACCTCCATAAGATCCACCCCTAAGCTTCCTCCGCTGCAGGGAAAAAAGTCCCAGTCTATCCAACCTCGCCTTATAACTCAAACCAGCAAGTCCCGGTAGCATCCTAGTAAATCTTTTCTGCACTCTTTCTAGTTTAGTAATATCCTTTTCTATAATAGGGTGACCAGAATTGCACACAGTAATAGATTTGCAGTTATTTGTTTGCAGTTACTTATTTGGAACATGAGATTATGAAGCTGTGAAAGTTGGAAAGTTAATTTTTTAAAACTGAAAGTTCATGCTGAGAGAGAGAGAGAGATCCTTCATCGATACTTGATCTTGTATGCAGGCTTTATATTGCAAGTGTTGATTTTCCTACTGTGAGGAACCCACAAGGAAAAGAATGGGTTGCTTAAAAGCAGAGTCTGACAACTACAAATCCTTGTGGGACTTGGTGGGTGGTTAGTGGGGGGGTGTGAGGGGGGGTGGGTGGTTAGGGGAGGGGGGGGCTGGTGCACATGCCTCAGCTGTTAAATGCTGCAAAGGCACTGCTGGTGGATTTTTTTTGATTTTCTTTAGACTGGGAACCAGCCCGACACGTCTGCACAACTTGCTTTTTTTCTCTTCAGCTCAGGAAACCAGCCATGTGCTCCGGGAAAATAAGAACAGAAAAGGCATGGTGCATAACCATTGGTCAGGTGACCTTAACAGGAGCACTGTTGTGGGGAAGGTGCCCCAAGGAGGGGAGGCAGGGAGAAGGTCCCAGACAGGAATCAGAAATAGAGCCCAGAAGATAGCCTGAGATAAAGAACAAGGACAGATTGGAAATAGATCTGGTTGAACGTAGTTGAGAGAGGGGAGCAGAGCAGTCGGCTCCAAGTTAGAGAAAGCTGCAGGGAGCAGACTTGAAGCAAAGCCAGAAGGAGGCCTTTGGAGCAGTGGTATTCTGCTGAGCACAGAGCCGAACACCTGACAGTAGGCTTGGAAGATGAAGCTCAAGTGTAAGCAGAGATCCAGGAGAAAGGAACATCAGAAGGTGAGATTGAAACCCTGGAGGCGGATCCTTGTTGGTGGCGCCCAAGTGGAAGCGATATCAGGGAGAGAATTCCAAGGTGGAGTTCTTCAAGCATAGATTAGAAGCCCTCATCAGAGAGGGAGAGAGATTTTCAGGGAGACCAGTAAGCTCATGGTGGAGCGGGGGGGGAACCTTTATAACCTGTTTCGTCTCATATAAAGTTTGTTTTTTCTTGTAATAGACATTTAATATTCTGTTAGAAGTACACAAGCAGACTCCTGTGAATGTGTTCAGTTACTGCCGTCCTCCGTTTCTTAAAAATAAAAATAAAAAAACAGTTAGGGAGATCTAATAGAGGTATACAAGATTATGAAGGGTATAGATAGGGTGAACAGTGGGAAGCTTTTTCCCAGGTCGGAGGTGACGATCACGAGGCTCAAGCTGAGAGGGGCGAGGCATAACTCAGATATCAGAGGGACGTTTTTTACACAGAGGGTGGTGGGGACCTGGAATGCGCTGCCAAGTAGGGTGGTGGAGGCAGGCACGCTGACATCGTTTAAGACTTACCTGGATAGTCACATGAGCAGCCTGGGAATGGAGGGATACAAACGATTGGTCTAGTTGGACCAAGGAGCGGCACAGGCTTGGAGGGCCGAAGGGCCTGTTTCCTGTGCTGTACTGTTCTTTGTTCTTTGTCTATCGAGCCACGTTTCACTGTGGAATCAGACGTATCCGACTTGTCCTGTATGAATATCAGACGGGATTGTAACACCTAAAATAAAAGACCAATCTGGTGGAGATTTGCGAAGAAGGAGAAAGCAGAAGCCAATCTCTTCACTCTCCCTCTCTGAGCGTAGAGTTATTCCTGGGAAACTGCACTGCTCAAATGCCAGGTTCAGGGTGGCATTGTAAGACCTGGAACCAGAGCATTGCAGTTGGCACATGACCAGGGGAGACTGGGAAGAGAGATTGGGATGGCGGTAGTTTTAAAGTGAAAGTTAACCAAACAGCAGCCAGAAAAGCAAAATTCTTCCTTTTTCTCTGAAACAATCTGTTGATCGTACAGGGCTGACCCTGTCACAATGCACCATGAGTAGTATCTTTGCCAGCTGTGATCTCTGCTGGCAGTGACGGAGCTTGTCAAGATTGCATGGTTATTAAGGGGAGAAAATTGAGTTATAAAGACTAATGTATTATTGTTACATGTACTGGGATACAGTGAAAAGTATTGTTTCTTGCGCGCTATACAGTCAAAGCATACCGTTCATAGAGAAGGAAAGGAGAGAGCGCAGAATGTAGTGTTACAGTCATAGCTAGGGTGTAGAGAAAGATCAACTTAATGCGAGGTAGGTCCATTCAAAAGTCTGACAGCAGCAGGGAAGAAGCTGTTCTTGAGTCGGTTGGTACGTGACCTCAGACTTTTGTATCTTTTTCCCGACGGAAGAAGGTGGAAGAGAGAATGTCCGGGGCGTGTGGGGTCCTTGCTGGCTGCTTTTCTGAGGCAGCGGGAAGTTGTAGACAGAGTCAATGGATGTCAGTGGCTGTTACCAATGTTGAACTATTTTAATAGCTCTTGTGCTGGGAGGATTTTAAAGGGTTAAAAAAGATATTATCGGTTAAACCTTTGAGACTGTGATTAGTTCCAGTTTTGTGGTGGATTAGTGACCTAACCATTTTTATACAGCCCCCACCCCACCCCGACTACTCCCCTTCCCAAAAACACGGCCTTGTTCCCCAGGCAGCATTTACACAGAGAAGCCTGGGCTGCTGGCTGGTCCTTAGTGTCAGATCTTCCTGTTGGGTTTGCCGGACTCTTAAAATGCAGAGCAATCTGAGGCGGCAGCCTATTCCAAATAATTGCTGCAACAGCCAGCTGTTTCGAATGATCAGTTTTGTGTCACAGAAAACTTTGAGCATTGAATTTTGCAACAGCTGTAATTGTGCTTTTGAGCCGATCAACTGGAGCATGTCCTGTGCTTGCTTCACTCACAGGTATGGAGCAGGAGGAGGAGGAGGCCAGCGTCCACTTGCCCCGTATGAACATCACAGCAGGGATGACATGATGTCCAGTGGCGATTCTTCATCAGGGGGATTAAACAGCCAGGACAGTACGATAGAACGCAATAAGAATGGTAATGATCTCCCGTTGATGCTGCAGACTTTCTACTCGCCTGCTGTTTGGGTGGGCATTTATTTCTTGAATCTTCTGTCTCCCCCCCCCCCCCTTCCTCCTGCCTTAATGGCACTGATTGATGGCAGGTACGGTTCACCGACACTCGCAGCCCTCTGCTGTTTCACTTCTGCCAGAAGAATTTCATGCCAACACATCGAGGATTCGCTGTTGTTATCACATGGGGTACTTTCAACCAGTTTGCATCAAGTGGAGTCTCCCTGAAGGTGGCACAGTGGTTAGCACTTCTGCCTCACAGCGCCTGGGTTCAATTCCGGTCTCGGGTCACAGTCACTAGCTCTTGAGGCTAAAGGGATCAAGGGATATGGGGTGGGAAGGGGGAGGGGACATTCAGGATATTGAATTCGTTGACCAGAATGAATGGTGGAGCAGGCTCGCAGGGCCGAATGGCCTACTCCTGCTTCTATGTTAACTAAAAGAAAAACTCGCGCTGAGGATATGCCCAATACTGGCAGCTCTGTCTAGACGGCCATTCCCTAAAGACACAGGGTGTTGAATAGGACACTTCAGTTCGAAGGTGCACTGGGTGCATTTGGGTCAGTGGCCCATAGGTGAAAGGGGTGTGTGACATGAGCTGGGCACACTGGGCAGTCTTCCAAAGGATGGTCAGGTTGTGGGGGTGTGGGTGGGGCACAGAATCTAGGTGCCATATTGAAAGGCAGCAATGAGTACAGTAGTGAGATGCCGCAAGAGATAAACTCGCCCAGCCTGTCCGCAGCAGCAGCTCTCGATCACGGTGCCGGAATCTTCTCATTACTCCTATTTGAATTAGCAACCACAGAAGTGTTTCAGTCATTTCATTTCGACCTTCCACCCCTGTTCACCCTGCTTCTTGTGAAGTCTGCATTGTAGACCAGTTAGCTGTGAGGGAGGGTTTGCTTTGTATTGGATTACAGCTATTCTGCAGGTTTAATTAAACAATATCATCTGACCGGGGCAGCTGTGTTTATACTGGGAATGGCGGCAGAACGTTAGAGCCTGCACAAGGCCTCTTGTGACTCATGTAATTGGCTGCGGGTAAATCGGATCTTATCCATTTGTGTGTGAAGATGGTTTGCCCCTTTAAGACAAAAACCACGGGTTCTCTTTTTAAAAATGAATTCATCTTTCTGGAGCTGTGTGTGGCCCGTGTGTTGTGTCTGGGGAAGGCTGCTTCTGCTGTTGGAGTTGGTGAGATGTTCTCAACGCTGTCTCCAGCTGCAAGCATCCAAATCAGCTTAACCCCTTCGGTGCCAGTCCTAATCCATACTTGTTGGTTTGCTCGATTACAGCTGCTTTTTTTTGTTTCAGGTTAAAACCTCTCTTCCACGGCACTAATTCACCGAGGCCTAACGTCATGCCCCCCCCCCCCCCCAATCCCAGCAGAGAATGGGGAGGTCAACCCCTTGCCTCCAGCCTGAGCCCACCCAACTTCCAGGATCCCTTGAGGGACCCTTTGCAGTCCGGCAGCAACGGAGGGCCAAATGGCCACTCGTCCTATCTCCTTCACCACCCCCCCCCCCGCCCCCGCCCCCGCCCCCCTCTCCCTTAGGGGCCCAAGGCACCAGACCCAGGTGTCAGTGCCAGGGTGCCACTTCTCCAGAAATTGCCTGATGAAAGATGTGTTCAGCTGAAGCATTACGATCCCCAGCATGTGTTCAGCATTATGATCCCCCGACCGGTCTCCCATGGTTAAATCGCAGCTGATAAAGACGACAGCTGTGTGGCCATATCTTAGCGCAGAAGTAAAAGTTTATTAGTCACAAGTAAGGCTTTCATTAACACTGCCATGAAGTTATTGTGAAATTCCCCTAGTCGCCACACTCCGGCGCCTGTTTGGGTCAATGTACCGAACCAGCACGTCTTTAAGACTGTGGGAGGAAACCCATGCAGAGAACATGCAGATTCCACACACTGACCCAAGCCGGGAATCGAATCCGGGTCCCTGGCGCTGTGAGGCAGCAGTGCTAACCCACTGTGCCGCCCCATGCAAGTTCGCACTCGTGAGCAGGAGCGGAGAAAAGATGTAATTGGCCAAAAAACACGGATAGATTCACCACTCTGTCCTATTCTTAGTTACTCTCTGCTACTGATTCATGTTCGGTTTGTAAGGGCTCGAGAAGCTATTGCAACCTTCTGCTGATGATCTGTCATCTTTGCCAGCTATTTATGTTAATGAGGTGTTACTGTAATTAAAGATTTGACTCTTCAATTTCAGAGCTTCTGTGGCATGTACCAACTGCGTCCAAAGTTTACTCAGCCTCTGCGAACAGCATCAACAAACGTCTCCCTAGACAAGAGCTAGCAGGCAAGGATTCCCCCAACAGGCATTCCAAAGTAAGCCTCGTTATTTCTAAATGCTTGTATCTTGTTGAGCTACTCCGTATCTGAAAGTTTGTAAGAGAGAGGTTCTCTTTGATGTGATCCGATTAACAGAGGGGATGGCTATTTTACAAGATCAAGGTGTCAGCACGGCTTGGTCAGTAGCACTCTTGCCTCAATCAGGAGGTTGCGGGGCCAGGTGCCATTCCAGACACTCTGGCACAAGATCTAGGCTGACACTCTGTACAGCACAGAGGGTGTAATACAAGATGGCTGTTGTTGGAGCTGCCGTCTTTCAGATGAGATGTTAGACCAGCTCCCTGTCTGTCCTCTTGGATGTAAAAGATCCCTCAGTATTCCGGAGAAGAAAAAGGTGAGTTATCCATGGTATCCCGGCCATTAATTCGCCCTCAAGTGGCATCGCAGGAACAGATCATCAGGCCTTTATCACATCTGTGGGATAATTAGCTGCCACATTTCCGACACTCTGAAGTACTTCGTTGGAGGGGATTTTCCAGGCCCGCGAGCTCCTAGTGAGAATCGCGGTGGCTCAGAGAATCTGGTGTCGGGCAAAAACGTGATGCTTCAGGCCTGCCTCACCATCCACAATTGGGTTCCCATCTGGTCAAATTGGCCAGTTAACATGTAATTAGTGGGCTTGCAGCTGATACAAATACTTCCTGCTATTCATCCAACTCCCCAGGAGGATCTGCACTGGGTGGTTTTGGTATGGGTCCTCACTTTGATTTGATTTATTATTGTCACGTGTATTAGCATACAGTGAAAAGTATTGTTTCTTGCGCGCTATACAGACAGAGCATACCGTTCATAGAGAAGGAAAGGAGAGAGTGCAGAATGTAGTGTTACAGTCATAGCTAGGGTATAGAGAAAGATCAACTTAATGCAAGGTAAGTCCATTCAAAAGTCTGACGGCAGCAGGGAAGAAGCTGTTCTTGAGTCGGTTGGTACGTGACCTCAGACTTTTGTATCTTTTTCCTGACGGAAGAAGGTGGAAGAGAGAATATCCGGGGTGCGTGGGGTCCTTAATTATACTGGCTGCTTTTCCGAGGCAGTGGGAAGTGTAGACAGAGTCAATGGATGGGAGGCTGGTTTGCGTGATGGATTGGGCTACATTCATGACCTTTTGTCGTTCCTTGTGGTCTTGGGGCAGAGCAGGAGCCATACCAAGCTGTGATACAACCAGAAAGAATGCTTTCTATGGTGCATCTGTAAAAGTTGGTGAGATTCATAGCAGACATGCTAAATGTCCTTAGTCTTTTGAGAAAGTAGAGACGTTGGTGGGGCTTTCTTAACTATAGTGTTGGCATGGGAGGACCAGGACAGGTTGTTGGTGATGTGGGCACCTAAAAACTTGAAGCTCTCGACCATTTCTACTCCGTCCCCGTTGATGTAGACAGGGGCGTGTTCTCCACCACACTTCCTGAAGTCGATGACAATCTCCTTCGTTTTGTTGACAATGAAAGAGAGCTGCACTCTGCAGTTGTGTTTCTAATTTTGTGTCTGTTTGCTAACAGGGTGATACCCATTACTCGAGCCAGTCGAGTAGTAACACTCTATCCAGCAATGCTTCCAGCAGCCACAGTGATGAAAGATGGTTTGACAACATGGAGCATATGGAGGTTGACCTTGAGGCCTCGGTGAAAGGAGCCTCCAGTGACAGTGGCATTGACACCACCCTCCACGCATCGAGTCCCTTTGCGTCGGGCACAGCAGCAGCTAAAGCGGCCAGACCAGCACCCCGCCGAGAAAAACCCCAGAAACCGATGCAGACCTCGACCACCTACTGTGGACTGCAGGACCATGGCAACCGGCCATTAGACCGGATTCCACCTTACCTGGAACGGAGGAGGGACTCGTCACCAACACTCGGCACCAATGGTCAAGGCAAAGGGTACAGAGTGAAAATGAGTGCTTCCTCTAATAGCGCCAGCTTCAGCAATGAGAACATGCATCCAAGGTAAACTCCCTCTCCTGTTTCACCCAGTCTTTCTGTGAAATAGAAGGTGTAAGATGCTAGAAAGTGGGTGAAAGCACTGCCTGCAGAAGCTTCAGGGATCAGATCCCAGTCAGATTGTTGCTTTGTCAGTCGGGGAGGGTCATACTTGACTCCGGTTTGCAAAGACGACGATTAACAGCCCAATTCTGACCATCTTCGGTGGTTGTCGAGCAAAGGTAAGATCAGACTTGCTTGTGATGCTTTCCTCGGTCAAATAGCTGACGTTTGCCCACTGTCGACAGAGTGTGGCAGCTCGCATGATCAGTTGGTGAGGAACTTTCAACAAATGTTTGACTCTGGCTGTGTGTAAGGAGATCTCGGGTGCTCTTCGATCGAGGACGTCGCCCTGTGGAAGGCACGGCCGTGGACTCTGACCTTCTTCTGATCCACGGGTGTGTCCTGATAAACAGTCGGCTGAGTGCAAAGGCTAGATTCCAGCTCTGTAAGCTCTCGATTTGCAGTTGTTCAAGTTTGTCTCCTGCTGTTTTTTTTTTTAAGAAGGCACAATGATGCTACCCTGCTGAGGTCGCCACCTACTCTGGTGTAGCACGGTGACCTGGGATATATTTTCCCTGAACATGTTTGCATTCTGGCAACCAAGTGCCCAGGTGGCTGCATGTCTGTGACAGCTCAAGAGTTGCCAGCAGGCGTGTTAATACCTTGTGATGTGTGGGGAAAAAAAATTATATAATTGCAAAGAGAGCCTAGTGCATGTTCAGTGGAGAATACTCTACAAGTATCACAGCAACTTAACCAAGAGACTGAGACCATTTAAATTATTAAACTTTTTGAATCACGGTGTCAGATTATAGCCCTATTATTCACCATCGCTGTCTGTCTGATAAAGCACACACTGCTTGAGTTTTAACTGAATTTCGGCCAACTTTTTGACTAGTTTTCTATCAGCTGTGCCCTCCCAAAAGGCACGTTAGCGGTACTTCCTTTTGTGATCACAAGCTATTATCTGGACAACAAATATATATAGAAGCTAGAAGCAGGAGGAGGCCATTCGGCCCTTCCAGCCTGCTCCGCCATTCTTTTTGATCATGGCTGATCATCAAATTCAATATCCTGATTTTTTTCCCCCCCTTCCCCCGTCCCCATATCCCTTGATCCCTTCAGCCGCAAGAGCTGTATCTGATTTCTTCTTGAAATCACACAACGTTTTGGCCTCAACTACTTTCTGTGGGAGTGAATTCCACACATTCACCACCCTCTGGGTGAAGAAATTTCTCCTCGCCTCAGTCCTAAAAGATTTATCCTCAAACTATGACCCCTAGTTCTGGACTCCCCCCACCATTGGGAACATTATTTCTGAATCTACCCTGTCTAACCCTGTTAGAATTTTATAAGTTTCTACGAGATCCCCTCTCACTCTTCTGAACTCCAGTGGATCTAATCCTAACCGACTTAGTCTCTCCTCATATGACAGACCTGCCATCCCAGGAATCAGCCTGGTAAACCTTCGCTTTACTCCCTCTATAGTGAGGGCATCCTTCCTCTGATAAGGACACCAAAACTGCACCCAATACTCCAGGTGTGGCCTCACCAGGAGAGGGAGAGGCAAAACATCCCTCTTCCTCTCCTCATGTCCTCTCGCTATGAAGGCCCACATACCATTTGCCGCCTTTACTGCCTGCTGTACCTGCACACTTACTTTCAGCTGAAAATGGCTGCCTTTCATAGATGGGTATATGCCTCAAGTCGGTTTAGCTCAGTTGGCTGGATGGCTGGTTAGTGATGCGGAGCAACGCCAACAGCGTGGGTTCAATTCCTGTACCGGCTGAGGTTCATTCATGAAGGCCCCACCTTCTCAGCCCTGCCCCTCGGCTGAGGTGTAGTGACCCTTGGGTTAAATAAGCACCAGCCAGCTCTCCCTTTTGAGGTGGAGAACAGCCTATCTGGGACTGTGGCATAATTTTGTTTCTGTGAAGTTCTTTTTCCCTGGCAGCAGGAGGTGTCAGAAAGATGTGCGTTGTGCTTTTCATGACTTCAGGATGCCTCAAAGCGTTTTATAAGCAGCAGTGATGTAATGATCAAATAATCTGTCTTGGTAATGTTGGTTGGAAGATAAATATTGGTCACACATTGTCCATCTACTGATGGTGTGGTGTAGAGCATGTGGTTGCTAGTTTGTTTAAATCCTACCTGGTAGAAAAGTGGGAAGGTTTGATGTAAGTTTTTATATTAACTGGGTACATGGGAACTGGAAAAGGCAACTGCAGTTACCTAATTTGATTGGATCATAGAATCCCTACAGTGCAGAAAGAGGCCATTTGGCCCATCGTGTCTGCACCGATCACAATCCCACCCAGGCCCTATCCCCATAACCCCACATATTTACACTACTAACCTCCTGACACTAAGGGGCAATTTAGCACGGCCAATCAACCTAACCCGCACATCTTTGGACTGTGGGAGGAAACGGGAGCACCCGGAGGAAACCCACGCAGAGAATGTGCAAACTCCACACAGACAGTGACCCAAGGCCGGGAATCGAACCCGGGCCTCTGGCGCTGTGAGGCTGCAGTGTAACCTTGGAAGACCAGATGTGAGCAAACTGTGCTTGGAAACGTGGGTACAAAATGATTTGACTGCACCAGGGACCCTGGCACAGTGTTATCCTCCAAATCCAATACCAAGAAAGGTGATCCGACATCAATGCCCCCTCTCACAAGCCAACATGTCCAGTTTGAGGTGTTAATCACTCAAAACCAGCTCCACGAAGCACAACTTATCATTCATATGCATGAGACAGACTCACAAAGCAAATACTCTACTTGGAACTTGGTCGTGGCAAGAGGATAATGGAAACACTTTTGGGATGTCCTCGAAGCATCCCCAAAGAAGTTGAACATCCCTGCCGACTTCTGCGAGACAGTGACTTGTGACTGACCAAAATAGGAAAGGTTGGTTCGAGCAGGCACCGAGCGACTTCATTGGGAACGTGCAGGGGCAAAGTTGGAGAGAACACACAAGCCTCCCAACATCTTACCTACCTGAATCTTGAGCCCCTGCCCCACATGTAGCGCAGTCTGTAGGTCGCACATAGGTCTGAGATGGCCGATAAGTCCAATCGAGCCAAATGGCCGCCTCCTGCACTGTAGGGATTCTATGAGCCGGGGTAGAACTAAGTCATCCTTGATGCCAAAGATCAGCCTGAAAATGTGAAGTTGTTCATTTTGGAAGGGAGAACAACAGAACAGAGTATTATTTCATTTGAGAAAAACTGCAGAAAGCTGCAACACAACGGGACCTGGGGGGTACTTGTGTCTGAAAGCTAGCGCACAAGTGCAGCAGCAGGTAATCAGGAAGACTAAAGGAATATTGGCCCTTATTTCGATGAGTATGGTTGGGATATCTTGCTTAAACTGTACAAGGTACTGATGAGATCACATCTGGAGTATCGTGAGCAGTTTTGATCTTAAGTTATTGTTTCATTGGAGGCAGCCCAGAGAAGCTTGATGAGAATGATCCCTGGTATGGAGGGATTGTTTTGTGAGAAAGGATTAAACAGGTTGGGACTCTACTCATTGGAATTAAGGAATGAGAGGTGATCTCACTGAAGCATTTAGGATTCTGTAAGGATGTGACAGGGTAGATGCTGAGAGGATGATTCCCTTCGTGGGAGAGTCTAGGACCAGAGGGCAGAGTTTCAGAACAAAGGAGCACCAATTTAAGACTACAATGAGGAGGAATTGCTTCCCTGGAGGCTTGTGCCTTTGGGACTCCTTGCCACAGAGCGCTGTGGGGGCAGAGTCTTTGTGTATATTTAAGGCTGAGATAGATTTTTGATCAGTAAGGGAATCGAGGGTTATGGAGAAAGGGCAGCAAAATGGATGAGAGGAATGTTGGAGCAGCCATGATCCTACTGAATGGCAGAGCAGGCTCGAGGGGCCGAATGGCCTACTCTTCCTATTTCTTGTGGCCTAAGGAGGAGGACTGTGTCACTTTGCCAGCAGTTGACTTTCAATAGTCTCTATGGCTTTAAACCCCAAGTTGTAAATCCCCCAATTGACTACATTAATCAAAGTTATTGAAGGATTGGTGCTTCCGCCGCCTCAATGGACTGTTCCAGGGATGAAATACATTGAATGCCTTCAGCTTATTTAATGAGTGAAATCTCATTGAGGGAGTTGGAGGGAAGCACTGTTGTTTAGATATTTAAATGTAGAGCCTGCGTTCATAGAAACACAGAATTCATACAGTACCGAAGGAGGCCGTTCAGCCCATGGAGTCTGCACCAACTCTCTAACAGAGCACCTTCATCTATTCAGAAACGGCACTATTAAGTTTCACCAGAGGCACGGTAACTAATTCAATTTGATGTCAATCTGAACACAGAGGCTGTGGGGGCTTTTAAGACTGTGGTCAACTGTAGTTGAGACATATTTCTTCCACAAGATGTTCCATCCAAACACAGCATCAATCCTTTGGAAGTGTTCCCAGGTTGGGAAGTTCCTCTTCAATGGGATATGGGACAAAGAAACTTTCAACTTTAGCCAGTTCCTTTTTCACTCCCCATATTTCAGGAATGACATGGATTGTGTCCTCAGAAGACATTGCGCACCTCATAGAATCATAGCATCCTACAGTGCAGAAGGAGGCCATTCGGCCCATCAAGTCCTGTACCGACCACAATCCCACCCAGGCCCTATCTTCATAATCTCACATTTACCCTAGCTAGTCCCCCTGACACTAAGGGGCAATTTAGCATGGCCAATGCATCTAACTTGCACATCTTTTTGGACTGTGGGAGGAACCCAGAGCACCCGGAGGAAACCCACGCAGACACGGGGAGAATGTGCAGACTCTGCACAGACAGTGACCCGTGCCGGGAATCGAGCCCGGGCTCCTGGCGCCGAGAGGCAGCAGTGCTAACCACTGTGCCACCCATGCTGTTCCTGATGAATCAGGGACCTTCAACCCATTTGTTTTTAGTCCAGTTTTCCTTTTTGTCCCCATTGCAATGTTCGGCTGTTTTTGGGAACTCATTCTTTATATAATCAGGGATGCCAACTTTGATGGTGGTGGGTCAGGAAGCACCCACTAACTGGGAAAAATCCCTCCCTGGGAATTGGTTTTGTTGCTGCTCGATTGCATTGCCTTGGCGACTGTAGCTGGGAGTAATCCCCTCTCTGTGCGTTCAGGAGATGAGCGTTATTGTTTTCTCGGTTATCGTGGAGTTGTTCAACAGCCCAACAATAAACATGGAGCAATACTGTGGGGATTCTGTGTCTACCGTGATAATCAGATGGTGACTGTGCTTTTAATGAAATCACTTTGTGTGACTTGCATCCCAATGGGTAGAGTTCTCAATTCAGACAACAGATTGTAGTTTCAAGTCCCACTGCAGTGACCTCCACGCTGAATCCAGGCTGGCACTCCTACCGCAGTACTTTATCCTGAGGCCCCGTCTACATACACACAGCTGGACGTAAGCTCTCTCAGCATCTTTTCAGAGAAGGGCAGGGAAGTTCTCCCTGAGTACTGGCTAACATTTAATCCATAAACCAATGTCACGGAGAACAGATTATTTTACCACAGTAATGTTGCCGTTTGTTTGGGATTGCTGTGCATGAGTTGCCTGCCGTCTTTCAAACACTGCAGCAGTGATTGTGCTTAAATGTACTTGACTGGCTGTGAAACATGTCCTGACGTTGTCAAAGGTGCTATAGAAATGCAAGTTCTCTCATTTCCTCTTTCTCCTTCTGCTTCAGTTTTTTTTTTAAAAAGCCAGCATTTTGATCTTTTTAGTATGTGAGAAAGTGACGTGTTAAAATTCCACTATGTAGCCTATCGCCCATCCCAGAATCCCTACAGTGCAGAAGGAGGCTGTTAGGCCCATTTGAGCCTACACACCCATGACAATTCCACCCAGGCCATATCCTCGTAACCCTATGCATTTACTCTGCTAGTTCCTCCCCCCCCCCAATTTGCGGATGACACTAAAGTCGGTGAAGTTGTGAACAGTGTGGAAGGATGTTGCAGGTTACAAGGATGTTGCAGGTTACAGAGGGACATAGATAAGCTGCAGAGCTGGGCTGAGAGGTGGCAAATGGAGTTTAATGCGGGAAAGTGTGCGGTGATTCACTTTGGAAGGAGTAACAGGAATATAGAGTACTGGGCTAATGGTAAGTGTGGATGAGCAGAGAGATCTCGGTGTCCATGTGCATAGATCCCTGAAAGTTGGCACCCAGGTTGATAGGGTTGTTAAGGTGTACGGTGTGTTAGCTTTTATTGGTAGAGGGATTGAGTTTCGGCGCCAGGAGGTCATGTTGCAGCTGTACAAAACTCTGGTGTGGCCGCACTTGGAGTATTGCGTACAGTTCTGGTCGCCGCATTATAGGAAGGATGTGGATGCATTGGAAAGCATGCAGAGGAGATTTACCGGTATGGTGGGAAGGTCTTATGAGGAAAGGCTGAGGGGCTTGAGGTTGTTTTCGTTAGAGAGAAGAAGGTTAAGAGGTGACTTAATAGTGGCATACAAGATGATCAGAGGATTAGATAGGGTGGATACTGAGAGCTTTTTTCCTCGGATGGTGATGGCTAGCATGAGGGGACATAGCTTTAAATTGAGGGGTGATAGATATAGGACAGATGTCAGAGGTAGGTTCTTTACTCAGACAGTAGTAAGGGCGTGGAATGCCCTGTCTGCAACAGTAGTGGACTTGCCAACATTAAGGGCATTTAAATGGTCATTGGATAAACATATGGATGATATTGGAATAGTGTAGGTTAGATGGGCTTTAGATTGATTTCACAGGTCAGCGCAACATCGAGGGCCCAAGGGCCTGTACTGCGCTGTTATGTTCTATGACACGGGGAGAATGTGCGGAGTCTGCACAGTCTCCCAAGGCTGGAATCAACCCATGTTCCTGGCGCTGAGGGGCAGCAGTGCTAACCACTGTGCCACCCGTCCTGGGTGAAGGAGACTCGCTTTGTTGACGTAGTGAGGAAATGAGCCTTTGTATGTTATTTATTATACTATGTACGAAATGTGGCAGGTGTCCCGCTCCCAGACTGTGATGCATTGGAGAGGAATACTCGATGTGAAGTCTGACTTGTCTGTCGTCGTCTGCCTATTCAAGGGAGCCAGCAACCTTAGAATAAATGCCTCCAAATGTGACTGATTTGGATTAGTGCGGGAATTTCCTGATAAACAGCAGACAAAGGATTTTGAACAAAGACCGATGTTAGCTGGGAGAGGATCATATTTAAGTTAATATGCTTCAATATTGAACTGGTTCATTTCTAATGAAATGCTCTTAAATCAGCTCGAACAAAAAGATTCCCACTGTTGCCATCAATACTTAACCCACAGCTAGATGCCTCACACGCACCCACTGTTGTGTTTAATCTATACATTTTTTTATATGATGCCGAAATCGCTGCTGAGTAATTGTATCAGCCATTGCTGGGGCTACTGCTTAGCAAATGTGAATCGTGCTGTGTTTACCCTGCAATGACCAGTGCCCTTCATATCGATCCTCCGTTTAATCTCCGTGTAGCTCACACTTGCCCATTGTTGGTTGTCACAGCTCTCTGGCGCTTATAATCACTGAAACTTTATACAGCTGGTAAGTATCTAACCATCTTGGTTCTGCATCTGTACGAAATCCAGATCTACCACTAGTGTGCATTCATCAGCTCCTGATTTTAACCCACTCAGTTTCATGAGGTAATATTGTCGAAGAGAGAATGGAAAATACCATTAGTTTGTCCAGGATTGTGTGATCTGCAAACGTGTCAATATTATCTTCCGTTAAAACGTAAAAGTGAATACGAGACCCTCACGTGGGAGTTCAGACATGCTCGTCCTATCAGTTCCTCAACATAGAGTTTGCTATAATTTGTAACCATTGTAAGCTCGGGAATGATTCTTTGCAGTGGATAAATGCTTAATGTGTTTCTATGGTGGTTCTTTGTCCACTATTTTCAAGGCATTAACCCATTTAAAGAAAACTGGTTAATACTCGATACAATAACAGACAAAGGAATGCTTGGCGAACTCGTTGAGCTTTTGTCTGCTAATAATGTCAGTCATGTTTTGGCAGCTCAATGCCAAAACTCCCTAGTAATGGGATTCTACAACAAGCGACATTGAACAACCGTTCAGTGGAGTGTAAACCTACCCCCTTTGGGGAAAAGAAAGTGATAAAGAACAGGTTTACCTTGGAGTTAAACTGAACTGATAGTAAGTACTTCTGCTCAAGTCCCTGAGTAATGACGAGTAATTAAGCAACGTTGCTCAGAAATGAATGAACAAAAGTTGCTGCAAAACACTCAAAGATCAGTTCCAAAGATAATCATAGAAACCCTACAGTACAGAAAGAGGCCATTCGGCCCATCGAGTCTGCACCGACCACAATTCCACCCAGGCCCTACCCCCATATCCCTACATATTTATCCAACTAATCCCTCTAACCTATGCATCTCAGGACACTAAGGGCAATTTTTAGCATGGCCAATCAGCCTAACCCGCACATCTTTGGACTGTGGGGGGAAACCGGAGCACCCGGAGGAAACCCACACAGACACGAGGAGAATGTCTGTGTGGAGTTTGCACAATGACCCAAGCCGGGAATCGAACCCAGGTCCCTGGAGCTGTGAAGCAGCAGTGCTAACCACTGTGCCACCGTGCCGCCATATGGCCGGAGTTTTCCCGTCCCGCCCGCCATAGGAATCGTAGCAGACGGGGCACGGACCTTGCAAAGGTCCATTGACCTCTGGTAGGACTTTCTGGCCTTGGGGGCGAGTGCGGCTGGAAAATCCCTTAATTTTTCAGCCATTTACTACTTGCTGCAACTCTGAGTCTCACCTGAGGAAGGAGCAGCGCTCCGAAAGCTCGTGATTGCAAATGAACCTGTTGGACTTTAGCCTGGTGTCGTGAGACTTCTTACTGTGCCCACCCCAGACCAACGCCGGCATCTCCACCCCATTCTGAATCTTGGTATTGTCTTTGCACCAAAGCACCCTGTTCCTGAAGAGAGCTTGTGCTGGGATGTCTTAACTAAACTTGAATCCAGTCCAGGTTGGTGGGATGGTCATTTCTTTTCTCTTGAAGGTATCAAAGGGCCCTCGCTTCGTATGGTGTCTCGATCTCTGCCCAGGCAGTCAGTTCATCCACTGCCTCTATTTGTGATGTATCATTGTGTTCCAATTCCATTTTTATTTCAGATGTTTTGTGTCCGATGCCATTCCTGCCAGAATGTGATGTTGTGTTTTCATTGGGGAAGGAAAGCAATTTCAAAATTGGTCATAAATCCATGTACTCTTTTAGGGTCACAGAAATGCTTTGTGTGCAGTGAATTATTTTAAGCGCATTGTCTGTATGTTAAGCATATCAAGAAGTCTTACAACACCAGGTTAAAGTCCGACAGGTTTATTTGGTGCCACCAGCTTTCGGAGCGCTGCCCCTTCATCAGGTGAGTGGGAGTTCTGTTCACAAACAGGGCAAATAAAGACACAAACTCAATTTAATCTAATTGTAAATTGAGTTTGTGTCTTTATATGCCTTGTTTGTGAACAGAACTCCCACTCGCCTGATGAAGGGGCAGCGCTCCGAAAGCTGGTGGCACCAAATAAACCTGTTGGACTTTAACCTGGTGGTGTTAGACTTCTTACTGTGTTTACTCCAGTCCAATGCCAGCAACTCCACATCATGTTAAGCATATGACAGAATAGCTCAAGTAGCAATGAGATGAATGCATGGTGCATCTTTCAGGGTTGACCAGGGAACCTTTAACATCTGCCAGAACAGATGGGAAATGTTCTCAGTTTAATATCTCGCCTGAAGGGGCAGTGCCAGTGACAATGCAGCAGTCCCAAGTAGTACAGAAGACAGTTGGGGAGTTGGTTGCGTTGTGGTATCGTCATTAGATAAGTAATCCAGAGGCCTGGACTGAAGCTCTGGGGGAAATGGGTTCAATTCCCACCATGGCAGCTGGTGGAATTTAAATTCAATGAATGAATCTGGAGCATAAAGCTAGTCTCAGTAATGGTGCAACAAAATTATCGGCAATTTTTCCAAAAACTTAATGCCCCTCGGGGAAGGAAATCTGCCAGCCTTTTCTGCTCTGACCTATGTGATTCCAGACCCACTGTAATGTAGTTTGACTCTTAATTGCCCTCTGCAATGGCCTAACAAACCATGTCATTCGGAGGCAATTAGGGACGGGCAGCAAATGCTGGCCTCACCAGCGACGCCCACATCCCACTAAAGAATAAACAAAAAGAGAATCGCTGCCGTTTATGCCTTCAGACTTGGAGTATGGTTTTAAATGTGCAACTTTCTGAATCGGGCACGCCTGCCCCAAACTAAGCCAGGTCAGCAACAGACAAAAGCAAGTTACCGCGGATGCTGGAATCTGAAACCAAAAGAGAAAATGCTGGAAAATCTCAGCGGGTCTGGCAGCATCTGCAAGGAGGGAAAAGAGCTGAGGTTTCGAGTCCAGACGACCGCTTTGACAAAGGGTCACTTGGACACGAACGTCGGCTGTTTTCTCTCCTGGCGGATGCTGCCAGACCAGGTTAACAAGAGAAATGGGCTGCAAGTTAAATGAGCTTGGTCAGTCTCAACCCAGGTATTGGGCGGGGGAGGGGGGGGGGGTACTGTGTTCATGTACTTTGACAAGCTGAGTTCCAAGCATTCCTCAATAAGCCAAAAACCTCAGGACAGAAGATGCGATTTCTGGAAATTACATTGAATAATGTGATCTTTTTAAAAACTTGTTCACTCATTTTTATTTATTTATTTAAATTTTGTTTTTCCAGCATTCTTAATTGCAGACCGGGACAGGCCCCTCACATGTACAGGACCCCACCTCCGGAAGTATCTAAGCCACCGACATCATACACTCAGCTCTCGGCCTCTGCCCCCAAATCTTTCTACTCCTATCAGTGTGTGAAGAATATGTGCCCGACTGGGTGGAAAAAACCAGCCAATACCCCGAGCCGGCCATCTGGATTCACAGAAACTAAAATGTAGGAATCTTGTCATGAGCAGATTGAAGCTCAATCTTTTTGAAAATGAGTACAGCTCAGGGCTTCTTTGATTCTGTATTTCACACTTTAAAACATGTCACAGATTGTACAGTGCAGCAACAGTCCTTTCGGCCCATCTGGTACATGCTGATGTTTATGCTCCGCACAAGCCTCCTCCCACCTCTCTCCATCTCAACCCATCTCAGCCTATCAGCTTATCCTTCTATCCCTTTCTATCAGCATATCCTTCTATCCCTTTCTATCAGCATATCCTTCTATCCCTTTCTATCAGCATATCCTTCTATCCCTTTCTATCAGCATATCCTTCTATCCCTTTCTATCAGCATATCCTACTATTCTTTTCTATCAGCATATCCTACTATCCCTTTCTATCAGCATATCCTTCTATCCCTTTCTATCAGCATATCCTTCTATTCCTTTCCTTCCACCCACTGGGTATTTGTGTAGCTTTCATTCGCCTCAACAATGGTGGCATGTTTCACACTCTTGCCACTCTTTTTTTTCAGTGAAAGATTTATCCCAGATTCTTTAAGATCAAGGCAAAATACTACAGATGCTAGAATCAGAAAAACTGAATGGGTGGCACAGTGGTCAGCACTGCTGCCTCATGGTGCCAGGGACCCAGTTTCGATTCCCGGCTTGGGTCACTGTCTGTGCGGAATCTGCACGTTCTCCCCGTGTCTGCGTGGGTTTCCTCCGGGTGCTCCGGTTTCCTCCCACAGTCCAAAAGACGTGCTGGTTAGGGTGCATTGGCCAGGCTAAATTCTCCCTCAGTGTACCCGAACAGGCGCCGGAGTGTGGCAACTAGGGGAATTTTAGTTTATTTATTAGTCACAAGTAGGCTAACATTAACACTGCAATGATGTTACTGTGAAAGTCCCCTAGTGACTTCATTGCAATGTTAATGTAAGCCTACTTGTGACGCAAATAAGTGAAGAATAAAACGCTGGTGAATCTCAACAGGTCAGGCTGCATCTGTGGGGAGAGAAAAGGATCATCCTGACGCGAGACATTGGCTCTATTCTCTCTCCGCAGATGCTGTCGGATCTGTCGAGATTTTCCAGTATTTTCTGTTTTTATCCCAGATTCTTCTCTGGATTTATTAGTGACCTTTTTTGTTTTTTTGGCCTTTTCCAACCCCAAATTGGAAAGCCGATGTTTCAGCGCACGGTGCACTGATTAGCCATGAATTTTCTGGAAATTCTTTGCAGGTTCAGCAACCCAGTCAGGTAGAAGAAGAGAATAATTCTCCTCTCTCGAGCAGGGTACGGAACAAATATCAGAACTGCACTGCGGGAGCTGAACTTAGCCTCTTAAGTTGCAGTTGTTGAAAAATAATCTTTATAAAGTAGTGTTTTAAATGCAGTTTTTTTTTAAGAAAACTCCTTATTCAAATTTCTATTGGCAGAAAATCAAAATTTTGGCCTGTCCTTTTTAAGATGATGAGCTCACAGTAAACATGCAGTGCCGTTTTCCTGGGGTTTTTTTGTTCTGTATATATAATATATATCACACTGAACCATCTCAGCAGTTAACAAGGCAAATTGAAACTGGGGCTTAAAACTCTCCTCACAGTTACTCTTGGAGCTGGTCACTTGAAAGTTCAACCTAAAACAACAGCAGGGTCCAGCCTTAGTACTTAAAATGCTAATGAACAAATATTGACAGATTCTTTTTCTAACCTCCCATCTGCTCCCATCATCTTCCATTGCTAAAACTGCCTCCAAGGAACTCGCCAAGGCTCCTTGGGCACCATCTTGTGTAATAAGTCTGCAGAGGCAGAAGTCCCTTCACCAAAATCCTTTTATTTACAACTCTGACAGCAGTACACAGAGTGCTAACGGTTAGTCTATCTCCAGGGGTGTCAGAGGAACTGACACTCCCAGTTATTTACAAGGCCAAGACTCCCTGATTGGCCCATCAGTTGGATCCTTCATCAGGGAGTTCATATTCCAATAGGTCAACCTCAATGGCCTGATTGAAGTCAATGCATCTAGCAAACCCACGACTGCTACCATTGAGAAGGACAGGGGAGCTGATATCTGGGAATGACACCACCCGGAGGTTCCCCTCCAAGGCACTCCCAATCCTGACTTGGGAGCATGATGCTGTTCCTCCAATATCGCTGGGTCAAGGTTCTGAATCCCCCTCCCTTACAAGACTGTGGATGCAGCTACGCCTGAGGACTGCAGTGGTTCAAGAAGGCAGCTCGCCACCACCTTCACGAGGGTAGCTGGCAAAAGGTGCTGGCCTGGCCAGCGACGCCCGCATCCCATAAATGAATTTTATGTATATATTTTTTTAAAATCTTGGTTCTGTTTGAGCCCCTCCATAATTTTGACTTTCTTTAAAGCTAATATCCCACTCAAGTCTTGAACACCAAGTTATTCCTGCGTCCCTAACTCCTGAACAAGATTTTTAAAATTTCACGGGATATGGGCATCACTGGCTCGCTCAGCATTCACCATCCATTCCAAATCGCCCTCAAAGGTGATGGTGTGGTGCCATCTTGAACCAGGCCATGTGGTGTAGTTGCAACCACAGTGTCACTAAGACGATGCAAGGTTATCTGATAGGCTAACCCTTCTAACCCTCTCCCTGTTGGAACCTTTCCTTGTTTCTGCTGACTTTACCGCTATTTTCTGTGTTGCTGTTTCTCCAATCTTCCTCAGCACCATTCTGCACATTCCCTCCCATCGCCGCTATGTTTGAAAACCAGAATCATTGCAGTCTCCCGCTCTATTCATTTCTTCCCTGGAACTGTGGAATTTCTTGCCTCCCTCCGACTTCCCTTCCTCTTTCAATCTGGAGTTGGCATCTTGTAACCAACGTCACTTGATTATATCTTTCCAAATCTATTCAGAAGTTTGGGCCCTGGTCTTCCATCTACAATCTTGAATTTAAAATAAAAAGGTGCTGCTTTCTTTTCCTTTTGTATTCTTTGGGTAGTTGTGAGAATAGTCTGTGAGCAGGAATCTATGCTTGCACTGTCTCTCCACCGCACTCACTCTCTCGAGCTTTGTTTTAGCCAAAAGGGAGGGTTTTGCTGCTTTCCGATGATTGGGTTTTATAATTTAATGCATTTTTCTGTACGGTTTTAACTTTGGAAATTCAAGCCACTGCGCCTTAATTATAAATCCACTTTTAACAACTTTAAAATCCTTCTTCTGTCCCCACCTCAGGAGGAGAAGGACTTTGCGGCTTGTGTATGAAAACATGGAACGAGGCCATTCAGCCCATTAACCCACTTGACTTACTGTCGGAGCTAGCTCTGCTAATGTTTTTGAACAGGTTGCCTTAATCAATTTAGGGATGAATGTTGTTATGGTCGCCTGTTTGCAATTTCATCCCTGTTGTAACCACTTGTTTGTGCCCCTCACAATGCAGAGCGGGGAGTCGGGGGAAGCAAAGCTACCTTTTTGTCAGTTTTCATTGTAATTACTTTAGTAACCGTCATGGCCAATTTGCCATGCCAGTGAGGTAACCTGATTGGCTAAATTTTTGGCTCGAGTAATTCAGTCGGCTTGGCGTTGAATCATTTTTCTCGCTGCAAATTGGATTCAGTCTTTCTAATTTCCTGGCTCCTTTCCTTCCCTCCAGATGACGAACGGTTGAGGACTCTGGGCCTGTACTCATTGGAGTTTAGAAGGATGAGGGGGGGAGCTTATTGAAACTTACAGGATACTGCGAGGCCTGGATAGAGTGGACGTGGAGAGGATGTTTCCACTAGTAGGAAAAACTAGAACCAGAGAGCACAACCTCAGGCTAAAGGGACGATCCTTTAAAACAGAGATGAGGAGGAATTTCTTCAGCTAGAGAGTGGTGAATCTGAGCGACTCTTTGCCGCAGAAGGCTGTGGAGGCCGGGTCATTGAGTGTCTTTAAGACCGAGATAGGTTCTTGATGAATAAGGGGATCAGGGGTAATGGGCATGAGAAAAATATCAGCCATGATTGAATGGCGGAGCAGACTCGATGGGCCGAGTGGCCTAATTCTGCTCCTATGTCTTAAGGTCTTATCCCTGCCAATGGACTGGGGAGGAGATGGAGTGGGGGTGACATGCATGTGGGAAAAGCCAAAAAAAAAGTGTCCAGCTTTGATCAAGGAATCCCAAATATGAGACCAGGTGGCCAAGTGAAAAGAAAGCAAGACCTGCAATTTGTGACTGCGTGATGTCAAAAGCTCTTTACCAGTACTTCTGAACTGCAGCCACTTCAGGGGGATGGTGGTTCAGTGGTGGTGTACTGGACTAGGAATCCGGCAGTAAACTGCTCTCTCAAATGGTCTGGCAAGCCACTCGGGGCAATTGGGGGAAGGGTAACAAATGTTGGAGCGACACCCACATGGCATGAAAGGAGAGTAAAAATTGTTGTAACATAGGAAATGCCACAGCAGCTAAGAGATGATTGCTAAATTAGTTTGTTTTAATGATGTTGATTTGAGGGATGCATATTAGCCAGGGCACCGGGAGAAAGTTCCCCTGATCCTCTGCAAAGTGTGCCATGGGATCGTTTACATCAACCACGGTAATTGGGCGGCACGGTAGCACAGTGGTTGGCACTGCTGCTTCACAGCTCCAGGGACCTGGGTTCGATTCCCAGCTTGGGTCACTGTCTGTGGAGTTTGCACATTCTCCTCGTATCTGCGTGGGTTTCCTCCGGGTGCTCCGGTTTCCTCCCACAGTCCAAAGATGTGCGGGTTCGGTTGATTGGCCATGCTAAAATTGCCCTTAGTGTCCTGAGATGCGTAGGTTAGAGGGATTAGTGGGTAAATGTGTAGGGATAGGGCCTGGGTGGGATTGTGGTCGGTGCAGACTCAATGGGCCGAAGGGCCTCTTTCTGTACTGTAGGGTTTCTATGATTTCTATGAATTTCTATGACCCATGTAAGCATTAAGTTCATTATAATTTCTGCAAGAACTTGAATTCTGAGATGTTTTTAGGTACTCAACATATTTGCATTTTCAAGTTGGGAGTCACTTGCATTTCTTTGGCTTTTAGCTTGGAAGTCTAATGGCTGCCTCTGCTGTAGAATGTGATTTTTGAACCTAGTAAGCTTGGCTTCCATCATTTGACCCATGTGTTGAGCAGAAGCCTACGGGACAGAAAGCTGGAACCCCGGGCACGTACACACAGACATTTCTAAAGTGTACTGGATATTTAGAACGTGACTCGATAGATTCGCTGAAACACAAAGGACTGATCTCTGCTTCAAGAGCCAATGTCCAGATGGTGATTACGTAAAGGAAATTGCTGTATATTAACAGAGCAGTCTGCAACCGGCCTGTGTTTGCTAATTTAATAAACTCAAATCACTTCAATCTCTCTGTACCTGACCTGGAAACTGAATAGGCTAGCCGTTCACTGTTTTATTATTGACCAAATCGTAATGTACCTCATTCTTTTCATAGAATCCATAGAATCTCTGCCAGTGAACACTCTGGCAGAGTGTTTTACCCAGACCCCCTCCCCTGTCCTATCCCCATAATCCCATGTATGGGGCGGCATGGTGGCACAGTGGTTAGCACTGCTGCCTCAGCGCCAGGGACCCAGGTTTGATTCCCGGCTTGGGTCACTGTCTGTGTGGAGTCTGCACGTTCTCCCCATGTCTGTGTGGGTTTCCTCCGGCTGCTCCGGTTTCCTCCCACACCCCAAAGATGTGCGAGTTAGGTGCATTGGCCATGATAAATTGTCCATTCGTGTCAGGTGGACTAGCAGGGTAAATATGAGGTTACAGGGGTAGGGCCTCGGTGGGATTGTTGTCGGTGCAGGCTCGGTGGGCCGAATGGCCTCCTTCTGCACTGTAGGGATTTTACGATTTGCCCCATTAATCTCCCTAACCTACACATCATTACTCACTAAGGGGCAGCATGACCAATCCACCTAATCTTTGGACTGCGGGAGGAAACCGGAGCACCCGGAGGAAACCCATGCAGACACAGGGAGAACTTGCAGTCTCTTCACGCACAGTCACCCAAGGCCAGAGTTGAACCCGGGTCCCTGGAGCTGTGAGGCAGCAGTGCTAACCCCTGTGCCACTGTTCTGTTCTGTTTGAGTCTTAATGTTGAAATAGTCAGCATCATAGCAACTCTTAATATGAATATGCAACCACCAATCAGCACGTTCTCCAGTATTACCTAGTTGGCTACTGAATTAAAGTCCAGGCTTTAGGTCATAAAATGGAACCCTTCTGTCAATCTCAAGTTATTGATTTGATTTTAAATAAATTAAACCCAGTTGACCCCAAAAGGACTTATCTGATACATAAAAATATATTAGTCTGAGATAAAGCTAGGGATTGAATTGTTCCTGTTATCTGATCATCACGGCAAAGTCTGAAGAGTAGTAACCATTAATTTTGCAGCAAATATACCCACATCATATACCTGTCCACTTTCCCAATGTGCAGTGGCCAGCCACACAACTCCAGCTCTCCAATCCACTGGAGTGATATCAAAGCTGGATTCTTGGGGTTGAGTTGACACCATGGACCTTTTTAAAGATACACAAGTCCTGCCCCCATTTATGATCACGGTGGCACAGTGGTTAGCACTGCTGCTTCACAGTGCCAGGGGACCCGGGTTCGATTCCCGGTTTGGCTCACCGTCTGTGCGGAGTTTGCATGTTCTCCCCGTGTCTGCGTGGGTTTCCTCCAGGTGCTCCGATTTCCTCCCAATGTTAGGTGCATTGACCCAAACAGGTGCCGGAATGTGACGACTAGGGGAATTTCACAGTAACTTCATTGCAGTGTTAATGTAAGCCTCCTGCCCCCAGAGCAGAAATTGGGTTTAACAAGGCCCTTTAAACTGAGGTGGGTCAGTCAAGTCAGGAAATTCCCCAACTGAAGCTTCTGACCTATGGTGGTGAAAATCCAGCCTTTTACTGTCTTTCACTGAGTAATGTTGCCAGTGATTCTGTTTTTTTTTTGTGTGTGTGGTTCACTATAAATTATGAAAGAATTCAATACAGGGTGTTGGTGCTCTGTGGCCAAGAATGGGAGGCCACTGGATTGCATCTATGGTTTCCCCATTCAAGGAGCAACATTAGGGAAGGGCCCCACAAGGGTTAGAAGGAAAGTTTGGCGAGTGACTCACTCTTAGCACAACTCTGTACCTCCCAATGGTCTGCTCGAGAGCAGTGATGGCAGAATCCGGGGTGTGATTGCTTGACTGGAGCATTCAAGAGCGGTGCAAGTGTTAGGAAAGATGATATCGGGGAAATAAAGGGGGATTGTGCAGGGCGCACAGACACACCTGGCTACATGGTGGGCGGCACAGTGGCATTGTGGTTAGCACTGCTGCCTCACAGCGCCAAGGACCTGGGCTCAATTCCCGGCTTGAGACACTGTCTGTGTGGAGCTTGCACATTCTCCCAGTGTCTGCGTGGGTTTCCTCCGGGTGCTCCAGTTTCCTTCCACGGTCCGAAAGATGTGGGAGTTAGATGGATTGGCCAGGCTAAATTGCCATTTAGTGTCAGGGACTCTTCCCCCCCCCCCGTTCCACAGGTGTCCACCCCCCTTATCTCATTGCCTGTTCTTCAGCTAAGAAGCATGGATAATAATCGTTGCTGGGTACTCTGTAAAGAGCATCGCAATCAAACTCCATCATATCTTCACCAAACAACATCCGTGTTCGAGTACATTTTCAAACCAGGTCGCTCAGTGAGGACCAGAAACTTTTTCCCCTGCCTATCTACTTTGCTCTCTCTCACCTTCTCTCACCCTTTTCCCAAACTTGGAGACTGTGCAGGAGGAGGCCATTCGGCCCATCAAGTCTGCACCGACCACAATCCCACCCAGCCCCCATCCCCATAACCCCACAGCTCGTCTCCCTGACACTAAATGGCAATTTAGCCTGGCCAATCCATCTAACTCCCACATCTTTCGGCCCGTGGAAGGAAACTGGAGCACCCGGAGGAAACCCACGCAGACACTGGGAGAATGTGCAAGCTCCACACAGACAGTGTCTCAAGCCGGGAATTGAGCCCAGGTCCTTGGCGCTGTGAGGCAGCAGTGCTAACCACAATGCCATTGTGCCGCCCACCATGTAGCCAGGTGTGTCTGTGCGTCACCCTGTTAAGAGTCTGAATTCTGGTAGTTCTAATGCAGTGGGCAGACTAATAGACGATTACACTAATGCAGCAGTTCGTTAGTGGTCAGTGGGAGTGTTTGGGGTTTGTGGCCTTGGCTTGTGCTCAGCCCATTCACATTGGTGCAGTCTCTAACTTGGGGCAGGGTAAAGTTGAGTAGTCATAATTAGATGAATGCATTAGACATAAACTAGTGAGAGACACCCACTGGTGTGGCATCAAAATAAGGGTCTCTGTTACAGGCGGGGGCCCAGTGAGAGGCAAGAAATGTAAACTGTAATTGCCATCCATGAACACACTCATTTGGCTGAATGTAATCGACTTGATGTATAAACCACTGGCAAGTTCCACTTTCAAGTACAATGATGGATATTTACTGCCGTTTTCACTCCTGGGTCCCCTCTTCCTGATCTATATAAATGCAGCAACAATTTGTAAGCTGCTTGTGTGTGCAGACAGTATTTTCTCAGGATGATTTGGATTATTCAAAATGGCAGGTGAAATTTAACACCCAAGTATTGTATACTGGGGAAAGGGAATGCTCAACACGTGAGCTGAATAGAACGGGAGACTCAGAGAGACTCGAGGGGCAGGAATCCGGAGCTGCCTCCAGTTCATTTCTCCTTCCATCATCATCATCTTCCACAAGACCAAGAACTCAGATTTTTTTCCCCCATGTATACAATTGAACCCTCTTCCCAGGATATCTCAAAGTGTATTAAAGGGTACTGACCCATTTTTTACACAAATCTAAGTCAATAGACCGTTCAATATCTCAACCACAGTGGTTAGCACTGCTGCCTCACAGAGCCAGGGACCCGGGTTCGATTCCTGGCTTGGGTCACTGTCTGTGTGGAGTCTACACGTTCTCCCCGTGTCTGCGTGGGTTTCCTCCGCGTGCTCCGGTTTCCTCCTACAGTCCAAAGACATACAGGTCAGGTGGATTGGCCATGCTAAATCGCCCCTTAGTGTCAAGGGGACTAACAGGGTAAATACATGGGGTTCCGGGGTTAGGGGCTGGGTGGGATTGTGGTCGGTGCAGGCTCAATGGGCCAAATGGCCTCCTTCTGCACTGTAGAGATTCTGTGAAAAGGTAGTGCAGTATTTAAGAGAGAGTTGCTTTTGAAAGTTGTGTCCCTTTGAACCAGTGATCTCCTGACCCAGAAGCAAGAGTGCTATCCAATAAGCCATTGTGACACAAACTCCAATAACCCAACACTCCTCTGTTAGTTTTGCTGTCTGACATCATTCATTGGTGCTTATAGTCAGCAATGACATCTTCACATTGACTTCAGTGACGGGAAACATCTCAAGTGCTTTGTATAATTAAACAAAAATAGATGCTGAATGAAGAAGATATGAAGAGGTATTATCATCGAGGCAGCCTATAGAGCTGATGTGCAAGGGGGCGGGGCAAAGGGCTGCCAGTGAGGCTTAATTTGGAGAATGAGCATGGTGGCGGTTTTGGAGGGTGTTTTCGGGCCGGGTGAGGTAATAGAGTCAGGAGCCGGCGAGGCCGTGAAGGGATTTGAAGACCCGAATGAGAACTTTAAACTGGAGAGGTTGGAATGGCGGGTGTGTGTGCGCGTGCCAATGTGGGGCAGCGGTGAAGGGTGATTCAGAAGTGGTGAGGGACAGGACACACGGGGCAGAGTTCTGGGTGAGCTGTACTTTATGAAGGGTGGAAGAAAGATGATGGGCCAGTGAAGTATTTTGAAAAACCTTGTTTGGAAGTGACAGATGTGTGGATGAGGATTTCGGTAGCAGATGAATGAAGGTAGGATTTGATTTGATTTATTGTCACGTATTAATATACAGTGAAAAATATTGTTTCTTGCACGCTATACAGACAAAGCATACCGTTCATAGAGAAGGAAAGGAGAGGGTGCAGAATGTAGTGTTACAGTCATAGCTAGGGTGTAGAGAAAGATCAACTTAATGCGAGGTAGGTCCATTCAAAAGTCTGACAGCAGCAGGGAAGAAGCTGTTCTTGAGTCGGTCGGTACGTGACCTCAGACTTTTGTATCTTTTTCCCGATGGAAGAAGGTGGAAGAGAGAATGTCCGGGGTGCGTGAGGTCCTTAATTATGCTGGCTGCTTTGCCGAGGCAGCGGGAAGTGTAGACAGAGTCAATGGATGGTAGGTTGGCTGGCGGGGGCCGGGGGGGCGTCCTCAGTATTAAAGAACATGGAAGGTTCGACATTCCCAAGTAAATTACCAACAGCTGCATTCCCAATCTGCCTGTCATGTGAAAGCCCTTCTCCGCCACATGGCACCAAGGTGGAATCTCTCCATCTCCTGGTGGAAATTATGATACTGAGGCCAACTGATGAGTGAAGGTCCATTCAAAAGTCTGATGGCAGCAGGGAAGAAGCTGTTCTTGAGTCGGTTGGTACGCGACCTCAGACTTTTGTATCTTTTTCCCGATGGAAGAAGGTGGAAGAGAGAATGTCCGGGGTGCGTGGGGTCCTTAATTATGCTGGCTGCTTTGCCAAGGCAGCGGGAAGTGTAGACAGAGTCAATGGATGGGAGGCTGGTTTGCGTGATGGATTGGGCTACGTTCACAACCCTTTGTAGTTCCTTGCGGTCTTGGGCAGAGCAGGAGCCCATACCAAGCTGTGATACAACCAGAAAGAATGCTTTCTATGGTGCATCTGTAAAAGTTGGTGAGAGTTGCAGTTGACATGCCAAATTTCCTTTGTCTTCTGAGAAAGTAGAGGCGTTGGTGGGAGTGGAGGTGGAAGTAAGATGGTCTTTATGATGGAGAGAATATGAGGTGGAAAGCAAGACCCAGAGTCGGACAGGATACTGAGGTTGCAAAACCATCTAGTTCAAATTGAGGCACTAAATGATGCCAAAGTATAGAATTTCTGATAGCTGCTGGAGCCAGTGGCTTCAATCTTCCATTTTTAAAAGAAAACTATTCGAGTAAAGATCAACATTTTGAAAAGGTTAACATTAAAACATTCTTCGTGACCTTTTTTTAAAAAAAATAAATTTGTCTCGAGGCTTAAAGTGAAAATGTTCCCAATTATATTTTAAGAGTAACACTGGGGAAAGGTTCTGATGTTTGCCACACAGCAGGGATGAAGGGCTAATGAAGATACCTCAGTGAATGGACACCGTCAATGGCGCCCTGCTGTACGTTGTTGTCTCGACAAGGAGCAGAGTCTAATTGCCAATGTGTGGCAAGATGGAGGCTGAAAATCAACAGCATGTACATTCCCAATCTGCTCGCGGTTTCCCTTCCGAGACTAGAATGGGTTAGCGGGAGAAATCAAAACCAACTTGTGCTGGCACTTGAGATCTGAGGGGTTGAAAATATTTTTGCCTGGAGACGGGCGACGGGGAGAACTGCCAGTCGTGTTCATTCAGATCCTCATTTGTCACGTTGGCGTACTGCTGGGGCAAAAGCCTTTGTCCCTGCAAAAGCGTATTAGACGTTTGCTGGAATGATCAAAAGGCTTGCTCACTTCCCGATTTTTTGAAAAGCTTCACGCGACGCGCACCCTTTTATTTCCCATCAATTGCTTCTATCATGAAGGAACTTGTCCCTTCTGACGTCTGTGCGGATGCTTTGACTTCCTTTGTTGCCTAGCAGCAGCTTGCGTTTATGTAAGCATCTTTTGAACTTAGTAAAACGTCCCAAAATCCTTCGCCAATTTTGAAATTAGGACAGGTGAACGAGAGGTTGGATTTGAACCATTCGGAGGTGCCAGAGGGGGTTGGTGGGGGGTGCGCGTTATGGCCTTGTTTGATCCTACGCTTCCCAAGTATCCACTCTCACCATTCCGAGCACAAATAGCAGGATATTGAATTGGAATGAAGGAACATTTACCACTGATCCTTTCCCTTCCCCAGTGTGGCTGCTTGCAGCAACTTTAATGCCATCAGCAAAGAGCTCAAAAAACTTGAGATCTGTGACTCGCTTGTAAACCAGACTGCCAAATTACCCATTAATCCATTTAATTAAACAGCAATAATTCACACCAAATATATAGTTTACATTGATCATGTACAGGAAAAATTACAGATACTGGGCGGAATTCTCCCAAACAATTTCTAAGTGTCGTCCCCACTGGTGAGATTCCCGCTGGGAAGGTTGGTTCACAATTCTCACACTCTTGGAATCCTTTTAGAGTGGGAACTTAAACGATGCCAGCAAGAGCAGTGGGCCCTGATCTCAGATATGACTTGAAGGTCCCACATCCCCCTCCCCCCAACCCCATGGACATCACAGCCCCCTGCAGGCATTCATAGAATTTCATAGAATCCCTACAATGCACAAGGAGCCCATTGAGTTTGCACCGACGACAATCCTGCTCAGACCCTATCCCCGTAACCCCACGTATTTACCCTGCTAATCCCCCTGACTCTAATTTAGCATGGCCAATCCACCAAACCTGCACATCTTTGGACGCTAAGGGCCAATTTAGCATGGCCGATCCAACTAACCTGCATATCTTTGGACACTAAGGGGCAATTTAGCATGGCCGATCCAACTAACCTGCACATCTTTGGACACTATGGGGCAATTTAGCATGGCCAATCCAACTAACCTACACATCTGTGGGGTGTGGGAGGAAACCAGAGCACTTGGAAAAAACCCACATGGGGAGCACCCCAACACTTGACCCTGGAGGGGCAACCCATCCCTAACAACACAGGCCTGAGGGTGACCTGGCACCCCACCCCCATCCATCCTTGCCAGCATTGTCCCCATTCCCCTCGCCCCCATTGAAACCCTGCTATGGGATCACCTCAGACCCAGCCATTTGCCAGAGCCAGGAGACGATGCCAGCACATTGCCCAGCCATGTCCCCAACCACACAGGAGCTTCATGTGCCTCCGAGCCCCCTGGCAAGGCCAGCACAACTTGTCTTTGTTGTGGGCACCGGTAGTAATTCCATCTGGGTTCCCGCTGTGCCCGAGGGTTGCAGGAGCCGGAAGAATCTGCCTCCAAACCGACCTTGCGTATTTGAATAATTATTTATTTATCTGGGTCACGCCCTCGCTGGCCATCTGCAGTGGGAGGGGGGCCGTCAGCTCACTGTGCACAGCAAGCTCCAACAAACAGTGACAGTCACCAAGTTGGAGAGCGGAGCTTTGCCCAAACCCCACCTGGGGGAGCCCCTGATCCCCTCTGGGTGACGTAGCGGAAACTCTCATCCACAAAGCTCGCTGTCATCCAAAAAGGATTTGTACGGAATGAAAAGATAAAAACATAGAAACTAGAAGCAGGAGGAGGCCATTCGGCCCTTCGAGCCTGCTCCGCCATTCATTCTGATCATGGCTGATCATCAAATTCAATATCCTGATTTCCAACCCCCCCTTTATCTCTTGATCCCTTTAGCCCCTAGAGCTATATCTAATTTCTTCCTGAAATATCTCAACATTTTGGCCTCAACTACTTTCTGTGGGAGTGAATTCCCACACATTCACCACCCTCTGGGTGAAGAAATTTCTCCTCGCCTCAGTCCTAAAAGGTTTACCCCTTATCCTCAAACTATGACCCCTAGTTCTGGACTCCCCCCACCATCGGGAACATTCTTTCTGAATCTACCCTGTCTAACCCTGTTAGAATTTTATAAGTTTCTATGAGATCCCCTCTCACTCTTCTGAACTCCAGTGAATATAATCCTAACCGACTTAGTCTCTCCTCATGTGACAGACCTGCCATCCCAGGAATCAGCCTGGTAAACCTTGACTGTAGTCCTTCTGTAGCAAAGATATCCTTCCTCAGATAAGGACTCTAAAACTACACACAATACTCCAGGTGTGGCCTCACCAACGCCCTATACAATTGCAGCAAAACATTCTTTGTTCCAAGGTCAACAAAGGATAGCGGAGCACATTGAGGCACCTAGATTTGAGAAGCTCGCTGGTTCTAAATGTAGCTCCTTCTCCTCGAGGCTGGCTAGGATTGGTCTTTGGGATTGAAGGTTTGGAGAATAAGTAAAGGGAAAAATGATTATGGAACATGATGGATCCTGTGAGATTGGAAAGCCATTTTTTAAAAAAACATGTATCGCAAACAACTAACCTGGGATTGAAAAGTAAAGCTGAATACACGTCCTTCTTCACTCGACTAGCATTTGTAGGTTGAGTAGAAATTTTTCAGATGCTCTAAGAGAATGTTGAGTCCATGATGGGACAGGTTGTAGATGGTCTGGAGCGGAAGTGGGTTTGATAGCTGAATGGCCTTTTCCCCCTGGTTCCATGCTTCCATGTTCTCTCGTTTGTCCTGGGATGAGGCCTGAGTTTTTGGATGTGCGGTGGGGTAATAAAAGCAGTTAAGCTCTCCCCTCATCCCTCATGGAGCATTGGCATAGTCCCGGGGAGCCAGTTTCCAAAAGACAATGCAAGTCCCCCAAAGGTACACAGCACAATGATTTGTCAATACAGACAAAGTCTCTCAACCTTGCAGACCTCCCGAGAATCCCACTTTGGAAAAGTGCTTCTTAGCAAGAGAGAAAGCGATGTTCCCTGTTTCCCTGCATTTTTGATCCATTCTTTGCGAGTAATGAAAGATGACGTGTATGATGGGGCAATTGCAATATCCCAATCACAAGGATGTTATTCATTGTTCCTTTAAAATCTGCATTCTGCTTTTCGCTCCCAGAAATTCCAGCGTTGCCTCTACGAATGTCTTTGGGCAGCCCAGATTGCGAGCGTCACTCCGAGACCTCCGATCACCACGCAGATCCCACAAGTCTACCCTGGAAGAAGACTTGAAGAAGCTCATCTTGCTGGACAGCCCTTTGCCAGAGCAAGATCGAGAAATGCTTGTAAGTTCTACCTCGAGTAGCAGGGTCCCTGGGGGTAATGCTGAAATTAGTGTTTTCCTGTCATCGGCGAGGGGCAGTAATGTAAGCTGGGAATTTATGGGTCTGTCTGTTCTAAAAAGAGCGAAGCAGTTGGAAAGCAAATCAGCTTGACACTTTCCAACAATGTTGTGACATGAAATGATGGGATGTGGGTTCATGCTTCAGCTCCCTTCCCAACTGTGCAGTGGATTGGTGTACAACAATTGGGGTGGCACAGTGGTTGGCACAGCTGCCTCACAACGCCAGGGACCCGGGTTCGATTCCCGGTTTCGGGTCACTGTGGAGTTTGTACGTTCTCCACCCCGTGTCTGGGTGGGTTTCCTCCGGGTGCTCCGGTTTCCTCCCACAGTCCAAAGATGTGCGGGTTATGTGCATTGGCCATGCGAAGTTGCCCCTTAGTGTCGGGGGGTTAGCAGGGTAGATATGTGGGGTTATAGGGATAGGGCCTGGGTGGGATTGTGGTCGGTGCAGACTTGATGGGCCGAATGGCCTCCTTCTGCACTGTAGGGATTGTATGATGATGAACATATGAAAGCAAGACCAGAGGCTGTCATCACAGTCCACACTCCTGACTAAATTGACACCATTTGAACATTTACGAGCAACTCCTCAGGCTGTCATTCAGTGAGATAATGGCTGATCTGTGACCTAACTCCACATTAACCTGCCTTTGTCCCATATCCCTTCATACCTTTGGTTTACAAAAATCTACTGATCTCCAATTTAAAGTTAACAGTTGATCGAGCATCAGCTGATTGTGGAAGGGATTTCCAGATTTCTCCCACTCTTTTTTTTTTGTGTGGAGAGGTTTATCCTAACTTCATGTCTGGCTATAACATTTAGCCAATGGAGCTTTGTCCTGGTCTTCCAACCGGCTGAAATAGTTTCTTTCTTTCTCTCTCTCTAGCCTTAATTTCTTGCAACTTAAGTCAAATCGCCGCTTAACAGTCTAACGTCCAGAGGATACAGAATCACAGAATACTACAGTGCAGAAGAGGCCCTTCGGCCCATCGAGTCTGCATTGATGCATGAAATGCCCCGACCTGCCCACCTAATCCCACTTGCCAGCACTTGGCCCATAGCCTTGAATGTTATGATGTGCCAAGTACTCACCCAGGTACTTTTTAAAGGATGTGAGGCACCCCGGCTCCACCACCGTCCCCGGCAGCGCATTCCAGACCCTCACCACCCTCTGGGTAAAAACGTTCTTCCTCAAATCCCCCCCTAAACCTCCCACCCCCCACTTTTAACTCTTAACTGAATCTTCAATGAAGGGGAACAGGTGCTCCCTAGCTACCCTGTCCATGCCCCTCTATAATCTTGAACATCTCAATTGGGTCACCCCTCAGTCTTCTCTGCTCCAGAGAAAACAACCCAAGCCTATCCAAGCTCCCCCTATAACTTAAATGTTCCATCCCAGGCAACAGCCTGGTGAATCTCCTCTGCACCCCTTCCAGTGCATTCACGTCCTTCCTATAATGTGGCGACCAGAACTGCACACACCACTCTAGCTGTGGCCTCACCAAAGTTCTGTACAACTCCATCATGACCTCTGCTTTTGTAATCTATACCCCCATTGATAAAGGCGAGTGTGCCATGTGCCTTTTTCACCATCCTATTAACCTCCTTTTCCACCTTCAGAGATCTATGGACAAACACGCCAAGGTCCCCTTTGTTCTTCGGAACTTCCCAGTGTCACACCTTTCACAGTGTACTTCCTTGTCAAATTACTCCTTCCAAAGTGGATACAGCCCTAAGTTGTGAGTTGATGGGAAATGTGTGCGATACTTTTTAAAATTCATTTGTGGGACATGGGAGTCGCTGATTGGCCAGCATTCATTGCCCAAGCCTAGTTGCCTGAGAGCAACTGAGAGTCAACCACATTGCTGTGTAGGCCAGACCAGGTAAGGATGGCAGATTTCCTTCCCTAAAGGACATTAGTGAATCTTGAAACTGATTGGGTTGCTATGCCATTTCAGAGGGGGAGTTGACAATCTACCACATTGCTGTGGCTCTGGAGTCGCATGTTGGCCAGACCGGGTTAGGATGGCAGATTTCCTTCCCCAAATGACACAAGTGAATTAGATTGGTTTTTTTCGACAATCGACAATGGTTTCATGGTCATCAGTAGCTTCTACATTCCAGATAATTTTTATTGAATTCAAATTCCACCATCTGCCGTGGCGGGATTCGAACCCAGAACATTAGCTGAGTTTCTGGATTAATTGCCGAGTGATAATACCACTGGGCCATCGTCTCCCCAAGGTAAAGGATAACAGTCTTCTGAACGATCTCGAGGATCCCAGAGAACATGTGCTGAATCCTTAAATTACAAAAGGCAACACGGTGGAACAGTGGTTAGCACTGCTACTTCACAGCGCCAGGGACCCGGGTTCGATTTCGGCCTCGGGGTCACTGTCTGTGCGGAGTCTGCACGTTCTCCCCGTGTCTGCGTGGGTTTCCGCCGGGTGCTCCGGTTTCCCCTTTCAGTCCGAAAGACGCGCTGGTTAGGGTGCATTGACCTGAACAGGCGCTGGAGTGTGGCGACTAGGGGAATTTCACGGTAACTTCATTGCAGTGTTAATGTGAGCCTTACTTGTGACGCTAATAAATAAACTTTTTTAAGGGCGAACATCCTGGTTACGCTGCCGTGCAGACCAGGAGGTTTCCCCGTAGTCGGTGATCTAGAATTATCCTCCGTGGTTGGCGAGGTACCGCGCATATTTGCCAAGCACAAGCATTACAACCTTAGTGGAAGCTTCACCTCTGTCTCATTTTTAATGAAGACGTCTCTCTGCTTCTCCCCAGCACTCCTCACGGAAGACGCTGCAAAGGACTTTGTCCGATGAAAGTATCTGCAGTGGACGGAGGGAAGCGAGTTTCTCCAACTCCCAGATTGCGGCTCTTGACCAGGCCTTGCCAAACGATGTGATCTTCACCAGCGCGTATCCTTCGCAGACACTGCCCTCCCGCAGACTAACCCAGCCCCCAGGAGCAATAAACCTTGAAAAGAAATGTAAGGACTTCAAATAGGCTGAGACGCCTACTCGTCTTATTCCCTGATCTTTCCAGCTCTGAATTTTAAAACGGTCACCTCCACCCTTGTTCTGTTTGAGTGCCTATGTCTGAAATAATTGTGAGCATGTAGAGATATCAATGAAAGGTAATTTTAATTACTGTGTCAAGCGGCCCAGGGGTTAGCACTGCTGCCTCACAGCGCCAGAGACCCAGGGTCGATTCCCGGCTCGGGTCACTGTCTGTCTGTGTGGAGTCTGCACGTTCTCCCCGTGTCTGCATGGGTTTAGAACATAACCGTAAGAACTAGGAGCAGGAGTAGACCATCTGGCCCCTCGAGCCTGCTCCACCATTCAATAAGATCATGCCTGATCGTTTTGTGCACTCAGCTCCACTTACCCGTCCGCTCACCGTAACCCTTAATTCCTTTACTGTTCAAAAATTCCTCCGGGTGCTCCAATTTCCTCCCACAGTATCAAGGACGTGTTGGTGAGGGTGCATTGGCCTGAACAGGCGCCGGAGTGTGGCGACTTAGGAGAATTTCACAGTAACTTCAAGACTTTGTGACAAATAAATAAACTTTAAGATAGGGAGAGACTAAAACTAGAGGGCGTAGGTTTAAGGGGAGAGATACAAAAGTGTCCAGAGGGGCAATATTTTCACACAAGGTGGTGAGTGTCTGGAACGAGCTGCCAGAGGTAGTAGTAGAGGCGGGTACAATTTTGTCTTTTAAAAAACATTTAGACAGTTACATGGGTACGATGGGTATAGAGGGATATGGGCCAAACGTGGGCAATTGGGGCTAGCTTAGTGGTTTTAAAAAAAAGGGCAGCATGGATTAGTTGGGCCGAAGGGCCTGTTTCCATGCTGTAAACCTCTGTGACTCTGACTCTCATATTCTCCTCGAGTCCCTTTCGCCGTGTAAAAGGTCTGACAGGATTGTTGCTTTCACCTGCGAGTGGGAGGGCTCATCATGGCCTGTACACTATCCTGAGTGTTACAGTTCGACACGAGGTTGTTAATGGAATCAGGAATGCAGTTTGTCATCTGAAACGTACGACTGCATTTCACCCCTCCAGTGAATAGCATCACTGTTTCCTCACTGCCTAGTGTTCACACAGGGTTGCTTGTTTAGAGAATTGAGGAGCGAGAGAATGAACCAGATTGATGAGTTCGATGTAATTCTTGAGGGGGTGTGTAATCCCAAGTGCTCTGCATCTTTCAGGCTGTGCTTTTTGATCCCCCCCCCCCCCCTCCATTATCATCCCTTGATGGAACGTGACCTCTGTTCTCGAGCCATGTTTTTATCATTTTCCTCCCCCTTTGCTGCATCTCGCCATGTCAGTGGGGAAAAATGCTGCAGAAACTGATAACCCCACTTTCCTTTGGATAAAAAACACAATTTTAATGGGATGAGTTGCGTCCCACAGTCTAGTGGGGGGGGAAGCCTCCACAAACGTTGGTATTTAATCCTGTTTGTGTCTCTATTTCTCAGCTAACATGTCTGCCTCAGAGTTGTCTTTGACCGATGTCCGTGACCGAATCCCTGTGCGTCGTAACGATCCGGTTCTGATGCCCCTACCGGACACCGAGTCAGAGCTGGAGTGGTCGAGTCTGGTCAGTGTTGCCAAAGCTTACGAAGGTACGACTCGATCTTAAACTTCAAAATTACCATTTTAAAATTTCGCATCAAAATGCTTCTCTGCCACTTCCAGCATCCGCAACGTTTCTGCTTTCTTTGCAACATGTGAATTTGGTTAATTCCAATCGAGTTACCTATTTAGCTGAGCAGCGGAAATACTATTGCGGGCACGGTGGCACAGTGGTTAGCACTGCTGCCTCACAGCATCAGGGACCCGGGTTCAATTCCTGGCTTGGGTCACTGTCTGTCTGTGCAGAGTCTACATGTTCTCCCCGTGTCTGTGTGGGTTTCCTCCGGGTGCTCCGGTTTCCTCCCACAGTCCAAAGATGTGTAGGTTAGGCGGATTGGCCATGCCAAATTGCCCCTTGGTGTCTCCGGATGTGTAGGTTAGGGGGATTGGCCATGCTAAATTGTCCATTAGTGTCTCAGGATGTGGAGGTTAGGGGGATTAGCCATGGTAATTTCCATGATGGTGCCAGAACGAGGCGACTTCTTGCAAGCTGTGCCCAGCATACCTTCTAATTCTATCTTTTACTCTGGTTCTATGCTTCTAAAACTTCATTCTAACTCTTTTACACTCTAGCTATGACTGTTACACTACATTCTGCACTCTCTGGTTTCCTTCTCTATGAACGGTATGCTTTGTCTGTGTAGCGTGCAAGAAACAATACTTTTCGCTGTATGTTCATACGTGTTGTGGAGATGCCGGCGTTGGACTGGGGTAAACACAGTAAGAAGTCTCACAACACCAGGTTAAAGTCCAACAGGTTTATTTGGTCCAAATAAACCTGTTGGACTTTAACCTGGTGTTGTTAGACTTCTTACTGTGTTAATACATGTGACAATAATAAATCAAATCCAAGTAAATTGCCTCTTCGTGTCTCAGGATGTGTAGGTTAGAGAGATTAGCAGGGTAAATAAGTTGGGGTACGGGGGATCAGGCCTGAGTAAGATGCTGTGTTGGCGAGGCAGTGCAGACTAGATGGGCTGAAAGGCCTCCTCCTGCACTGTAGGATTCTATAGATAAGATTATGTGGAACTTTGATAAATGTTGAAGAATTGAGCTACAAACAGAGCTTCCCTCTGACTGCAGCTTCTGTAAAGTGAGGCTGTGCAGCAGGAGGGCACCCACGGTGAAGTGGCCCTTAAACTCCATCCGATTAAAATCCCAATTTAAATCGCTAAGTTATTAAAGCCAGTCTGCTCATGCCAGGGCTGAAGATTTGCTGTGTTTCAGGGCTCACTGGCTGAACAGCTGCGATACGCACTCAAATAAAATCAGAATACTGCAGATAGAACTCTGAAATGTAAAGAGCGAGTGCTGGAAAATCTCCGCAGCGCTGTCAGTGTGAGCTGCCCCACCTGCTGGGCTTTCCCCAGCCTTTACACTCTGTGCGCTATGTCACGTAGTGCGGTGTGCAGGGGGCTAATTAGTTTCAAGTACATAACTATTGCATTGGGGAAAAAAGTGCATGGTCATGGAACAGCACAGTGCAGGAGACCATTCTGCACACTTGAGTCTGTGCTAGCTCTTTCAAGCAATCCCAGTCTGTCGCACTCCCCGGTCTTCCCCCTATCCCTGCAATTTGTTTCTCCCAAGTATTTATCCAATTTGTTTTTGAAGGTTGGACCATAGGATATTGGAGCAGGAATAGGCCATTCAGCCCATCGAGTCTGCTTCGCCGTCTGATGTGATCCTCACACTTTCCTGCTTTATCCCCCAACGCTTGATTCCCTTACTGATTAAAAATCTATCTCCGCCTTGAACACACTCTGCGACCCAGCCTCTGCAGCCCTGTGCGATAAAGGATTCTACAGATTCACCCTCAGTGCACCACTGTAGTATCCAGTTAAGTAACACTACCATTAATATATCTAATTATGTCCTATGACTCCTAAGAGTTGTGAACTCTGACAGACTTAAGTTCACAAGATATAGGAGCAGAATGAGGCCATTCGGCCCATCGAGTCTGCTCCGCCATTCGATCATGGCTGATATGCTCCTCATCCCCATACGCCGGAGTGTGGCGACTAGGGGATTTTCACAGTAACTTCATTGCAAGTTAATGTAAGCCTACTTGTGGTACTAATAAGTAAACTTTTTTTAAAATGACTTTAACCAATCCCAGTCCCAGTCCAGCTACTTTGTGAGACAAAACTAACCCTCTAAAGTATCCCTATTTTCAAACACTAGCAAGCTGACCCAATCCAGAGATGTTAATATTCGGGCGGCTTTTAACACTTGAATCCACTCTCACTTCAGCTGGCAAAACAGAAATGGTTTTGGCGCCACCTGCCCTCTTGATGTGCATTATCATTCACTCATGCTGTCAACAGCTTCTGTGTAAAATGTCCACTGTCCTTGCTGCGTGCAGAGAAATCCAGTGGGGTCCACATTCGACCCTCACCAGCTCGTGTATCTCTCTCTCTCTTGCCCCTGGTTAATGTTTACAAATGTTTAAGAGACTGACACGCCGGGACGGGTGGCCTCGGGCTGTGGGGCGGGCACCCACGGGTGCCGAGGCAGGACGGGCACACAGACCTTGGAAACCTCTTGTCTGTGTGAAGAGGATTCTGGAATAATGTCTCGATTGTGAGCCGAGGGATAATCTGAAACCGCTGGGAGAGTGTCACCTGAAACTCGCCCGAGAGTGCCTGACACAATACCACCCCACAGTGGCATCACGTGAACTCCTCGGAGCCAAACATCCCGGGACCTGAAGCTGTGTGAAAGACGATCTGGGTTTATACTGCCAGCGAGGTACCAGTGGTAACCACCCCCCCTGCTCCTCCCCAGTCACATTGGCGCTGAGCTGGGCCTCCGCATTGTTTGGCCACAGATTGATTCCGTTCTGCCGAGGGATAGATTTTCAACAGCGTTTCGGCGAACAATGACAGCAAACATTATCTACCGGAGTAACTCGATGCTCGATTCCCAGTGAAAAGGCAGCTTTGAGGTTGGTGGACGGATTAGGCAGCAGACTTTGCCAGCAGAGTAAGTGGATTTCAGCAAAGCTGAACAGCACTTTACAGAGTGAAGCTTCTACTTTCCGCACTGCCTCCACCTCCAGAAATAGAGGGGGGGGGACTGCCTTACGATAATTGTTACCTTCAAAACTCCTGAGAGTTGGACCGACATTGAATGCACGATCCTGGGGGCGGTCTGTACATCCATCACTACCAAGGCCATGGTCACCTCCGTGTCGTCTTTAACTTCCTGAGCTCACTTTCAATAAAAGCAAAATTTTATATGCTGAGCTGACAGTAATTTGCTGTCCCGCATTCCTGTTGAGATCATCTGCATTGGCAGATCTGCGTGAGGCTGTTGTAGTTCTTCAGGGAATGGTTAGAAGGGGGCTGCGACTGGGTTGCTCAGGTGAAGGAGGTTGAACACTGACCCAGGAACGCAAACAACTCCCTAGATTCCCTCCCTCTGCCTCCCCACTACCTTGCTGCTCATTGTGAACTCATGGTTGCAGCATTAAGTCATTGCCATTATCTCAGGAACTGACACAGGGCGGCCTGGCGGTTAGCTGCCTCACAGCACCAGGGACCCGGGTTTGATTCCTGGCTTGGGTCACTGCCTGTGCGGAGTATGTACGTTCTCCCTGTGTCTGCGGGGGTTTCCTCCGGGTGCTCCAGTTTCCTCCCACAGCCTGAAACACGTGCTGGTTAGAGTGCATTGGCTAAATTCTCCCTCAGTGTACCCAAACAGGCCCTGGAGTGTGGCAACTAAGGGATTTTCACAGTAACTTCATTGCAGTGTTAATGTCAGCCTACTTGTGACACTAATAAATAAACTAAATGCTGCTGGAAGTTTTTTTATCTGTAAAATCTTCCTGTACATTTTACAAACCAAATACTCAACTGACACTTGGAGGTGTTTCATGTGATCTCTCTATCATGTGAAAAGAAAAGGAATTCCTTTTAATATTAGTTATTACTTGAAGCCTTTGAACTCGGGTCATCCAGTTTGGCACTCGTTCCCTCATTTATCATCCATTCCTCTTCGCATTTTGTCGAATTGGATCAGCTCTCCCCTCAACGTCCTTCAATAGAACAGGCTCAATTCTGTGTTGTGCACAGTTTTGGTCCCCTTATTTGAGGAAAGGTGTAGTGGCATTGGAGGCAGTTCAGAGGAGGTTCCCTAGATTGATTCCAGAGATGAGAGGTTTGTCGTATGAAGAGAGATTGAACAGTTTAGGCCAATACTCTCTCTGGAATTTAGAAGAATGAGGGGCGATCAGATTGAGGTATACAAGATGATAAAAGGGATGGATAAAGTAGACGTGGAGCGGATGCTTCCTCTTGTGGGGCATTCTAGGACGCGAGGTCATTGTGTTAGGATAAGGGGCAGCAAATTTAAACCAGAGTTGAGGAGAAACTACTTCTCCCAAAGGGTTGTGGGTCTGTGGAATTCGCTACCCCAAAGTGCAGTGGTTGCTGGGACAGTGAGTAAATTTAAGGAGGAGTTAGACAGATTTTTAATTGGGAATGGGTTGAAGGGTTATGGGGAGAAGGCAGGAAAATGGGGATGAGGAGCATATCAGCCATGATCGAATGGCGGAGCAGACTCGATGGGCCGAATGGCCTCATTCTGCTCCTATATCTTATGAACTTAAGTCTGTCAGAGTTCACAACTCTTAGGAGTCATAGGACATAATTAGATATATTAATGGTAGTGTTACTTAACTGGATACTACAGTGGTGCACAATACTCTCTCAATCTTGACTCGTGAAGGCTCCTATTTCAAATACACGTTCCGGTCTGCATTGCTTTGACTTTGAACAAGAAGGGTTCCAGGAATGAGGGAGTGCAGTTGTGTGGTCAGTTTAGAGAAGCTGGAGTTGCTTTCCTTTGAGCAGAGTACACAGGCAAGCAGCAGCTTTGATGGAGGTGTTGAAAACCACAAAGAGTTTAGATAGAGTCATTAGGAGACACGTTGCAAAAAGCAGATGTCCTTTTGTGGGGAAGAGCCACCAAGACATCCGGTATGGAATTCACCAGAAACTTCTTTTTCCAACGGAATGTTGAGAATGTGGGACTCACTACCACAGGAAGCGGTTGACGCAAGTAGTGTTACATAACCCACACACACACAGCACAGAAACAGACCATTCAGTCCAACCCATGCTGATGGGAGCATTTCACAGAATCCTACAGTACAGAAGGAGGCCAATCGGCCCATGGAGTCTGCACCGACTCTCTGACAGAACATCTTACCCAGGCCCTCTTCCCCCACCCTAACCTCATAACCACATATTTCCCATGGCTAATCCCTCCAACCTGCACACTTTTTTTGGACACTAAGGGGCAATTTAGCATGGCCAAACCACTTGACCTGCACATCTTTGGGAGGAAACCAGAGCACCCGGAGGAAACCCACGCAGACACGGGGAGAACGTGCAAACTCCACACAGACGGTGACCCAAGCCCGGGAATCGAACCCGGGTCCCTGGTGCTGTGAGGCAGCAGCGCCAACCACTGTGCCACCGTGATGTGCATTTAAGGGGAAGCCAGATAAGCATATGAGGGGGGAGGGAATGGTGGATTTAGATGAGGAAAGATGCGACGGGACTTGAGATCAAATTAAATGCCAGTATGGAGTGGCTGGGCTTGTTTCTGTGTCATATCCTGCTTCCAGTGGCTGAAAGGTTGATAATCGGGGATGAAGAATTAAGGTGATGGGCAAAAGAGAAACACATGCAACAAAATAATGCATTTTTCTGGAAGGATTGATTAGGATTTGGAATGCACTGCATGATTGGCTGCTGGAAGTAGGCTTGCTCCTAACTTTCAATAGATTGTGGACAGGTTTAAGGTGCGAGGGGCAAGGTTTAAAGGAGATGTAAAGGAGGCAGATTTTTTTTACACAGAGGGTGGTGGGTGCCTGGAACTCGCTGCCGGGGGAGGTAGTGGAAGCGGACATGGTAGTGTCTTATAAGAGGCGTCTTGACAAATACATGAATAGGATGGGAATAGAGGGATCCGGTCACCGGAAAGGTAGGGGGTTTTAGTCCAGTCAGGCAGCATGCAGGCTTGGAGGGCCAAAGGGTCTGTTCCTGTGCTGTAACTTTCTTTGTTCTTTGATTAATTATAAAGTTTCCGGGATTTGGGCTAAGAGTGAAGGGATGGGATTCACTGGATTGCACATCGAAAGATCTGGCACAGATTCAATGGGCTGAATAGCCTCCTTTTTATAGTTCTAAATGTATTTGTACAAGATAATGCCCCATACAGTTAGCCATCAACTTTCACTAAGAATAATAGGGTCTTATGAATGCTCGAAGGCAGGGCGAGGAATATACAATCGAAGAATGTGGTTTCAGCCTATCTATAGTTTAATAGGATTAAGTTAATTTTACAGATAAACGAGAAGTTGTAATCTGCTGCTGGTTATCTTTCTGCCTGAAGTGGAAGGATAATTTTTACGGGGAGGCGATGGCCTAGTGGTATTATCACTAGACTATTAATCCAGAGACTCAGCTAATGTTCTGGGGGACCCGGGTTCGAATCCCACCACGGCAGATGGTGGAATTTGAATTCAATAAAATATATCTGGAATTAAGAGTCTACTGATGACCATGAAACCATTGTCGATTGTCGGAAAAACCCATCTGGTTCACTAATGTCCCTTTAGGAAAGGAAATCTGCCGTCCTTACCCAGTCTGGCCGACATGTGACTCCAGAGCCACAGCAATGTGGGTGACTCTCAACTGTCGCTCCAAGGGAAACTAGGGATGGGCAATAAATGCTGGCCCAGCCAGTGACACCCATGTCCCACGAATGAATTTTTTAAAACTTCATTTATTTCACAAGATAAAAGGAAATAGAGTTAACTTTGTTCATGTGTATTGATTTTGTTTTGTTATCGATTTTTCTCTCCCTCCCCTATGATGATTCTTAGTATTGATTGTTCCTGGGGTTGGGGGGAGGGAGGAGGGCTCTTGCGTTGCCACTGCATTCTTGAACAGCTGGGTCTAATAAGTGTGCAATTCTCACAACAGTGGAAGCTTGTAATCGGTTGCCAGATATTTCCTTGCAGATGATTCCTTGCAGTTTGTATTTTGTAGGCCAAGCAGAGCTCGTCACAAAATACTTGGGGCAGGTAGGCAGACACAGCCCAGAGGTGGCACAGTGGTTGGCACTGCTGCCTCACAGCGCCAGGGACCCGGGTTCGATTCCGGCCTCGGGTGACTGTCTGTGTGGAGTTTGCACGTTCTCCCCGTGTCTACGTGGGTTTCCTCCGGGTGCTCCGGTTTTCTCCCACAGTCCAAAGATGTGCAGGTTAGGTGGATTGGCCATGCTAAATTGCCCCTTAGTGTCCAAAGATGTGCAGGTTAGATGGATTGACCATGCTAAATTGCCCCTTAGTGTCCAAAGATGTGCAGGTTAGATGAATTGGCCATGCTAAATTGCCCCTTAGTGTCTAAAGATGTGCAGGTTAGATGGATTGACCATGCTAAATTGCCCCTTAGTGTCCAAAGATGTGCAGGTTAGATGAATTGGCCATGCTAAATTGCCCCTTAGTGTCTAAAGATGTGCAGGTTAGATGGATTGACCATGTTAAATTGCCCCTTAGTGACCAATGATATGCAGGTTAGATGGATTAGCCGTGCTAAATTGTCCTTGGTGTCAGGGGGATTAGCAGGGTAAGTAAGTGGGGTTATGGGGATAGGGCCTGGGTGGGATTTCTGTCGGTGCAGACTCGACGGGCCAAATAGCCGCCTCCTGCGCTGTAGGGATTCTATGGATTCTAAGATAGGTCCACATTGAGAGGAAATGAAAGCCCAGCGCACTTCATATAAATACAGAACTCTGATAGTATCTGCACTCTGCAATGCATCCAGCCTTTCAGCTAAGGCTAAACGTAGGATCCAGCCTGAGATCGGGAGTAATGCCTATTCTTGTCAGCTTGGATCTGGCTTGTCTCTCTTGTAGCTTACAAAAGACATCAGTGAGAATGCAGGATAGAAAATCAGAGCAGACCATTCTAGTTTCTATGGAACATTCTTTCCCCCCCCCCCCTCGTTCCCCAAAAGCTGTGAATCTCCTTTCCCCGCACACACTCCCTCCATTCTCGCTCTGCTGTATCTGATATCCATCCTCCCACCTCTCCTAAAGGTGCTGATTCAGGCTGATGGCCAGCCCCATGCTCACTACTTCCTGTCCTGGAAACGGAGACCTGAAATTCTCCGTGCAGGCTGCCAGACAGATAGATATCTATATTACGGGACCAAAAATGTGTGGAATATAGCGACTGGATTCAATTCCGTTCCTGCAAGTCAACAATTTCTCCCAGAATGAGAAAATTGGAAAGGCAGAAACATTGATTTTCCCCTCGGATGTTGCACAGAGGAGGAAGTTTTAGCCTGAAGTACATCGGCCAACTTCCATATCGTAGGGAGCGTGAATTGGATTTAATTTGAATTGGTTTTTGGAGCGAGAAGCGAGCTGGATTAAGGGCTCCTGTCCACTCTGCACATCTTGTAACTCTGAGAAAGGAATAATGTTTTAATTCATCCAGAACTCTGCTTCCTCGGTCTAAGCTCACAACAAATTCTGTCACCTCTCATCCTTGTGCTTAAAAACTTAGCATGCCGCTGGGTTAAGAAACATCTCGATTAAAATTTCCATCCTTTTTGTTAAATTATTCCTTGCAGCGTCTGTAAGCTCCTCCAGCCCTGCCACCCTTTAAAATATTTCTATTCTAATTCTGGCCTCTTAAGTGTCTCCAGATATAATCACTCCTCCATTGTTGGGTACACCTTCAGCCGCCTGGTCCCCCAAGGCCTAGAATTCCCTCCCTAAACCTCTCCGCCTCTCTTCACCTCCCCTCTCCTTTAAGATGCTACCTCTTTTACCTGTCTGCCATGATGTCACCTTACTCTGGTGCCAGGAGTTTCTTGTTGAAGCTCCCGTGAAGCATCTTGGGATGCTTCATCATATTAAAGGCGCTAAATAAATGTACACCTTTGGAGTGCTTTTGAAACGTAATCACTGTTGTATTGTATTTGATTTGCTATTGTCACATGTATTGGGATAGAGTGAAATGTATTGTTTCTTGCGTGCTATACAGACCAAGCATACCGTTCATAGAGTATATAGAGGAGAAGGAGAGTGTGCAGAATATACTGTTACAGTCATAGCTGGGTGTAGAGAAAGATCAGTTTAATATAAGGTAGGTCCATACAAAAGTCTGGCAGCAGGGAAGAAGCTGTTTTCGAGTTGGGCGGCCCAGTGGCTAGCACTGCTGCCTCACAGCGCCAGGGACCCGGGTTCAATTCTAGCCTTGGGTGACTGTGCCAATTCCATACAGACATTCTCCCCATGTCTGCGTGGGTTTCCTCCCACAGTCCAAAGATATGTAGGTTGGGTGGATTGGCCATGTTAAATTGCCCCTAAGTGTCTAAAGATATGTACTAAGATGGATTAGCTGTGGTAAATGTGCAGGGTTCCGGGGATAGGGCAGGGGGAGAGGGCTTGGGTAAGGTACTCTGCAGACTCGAGGGGCCGAATGGCTGCCTCCTGCACTGAAGGGATTCTAGGATTCTGAGTTGGTTGGTACGTGATCTCAGACTTTTGTATCTTTTTCCTAATGAAGAAGGTGGAAGAGAGTATGTCCGGGGTGCGTGGGGTCCTTGATCATGCTGGCTGCTTTTCCAAGGCAGTGGGAAGTGTAGACAGAGTCCATGGATGGGAGGCTGGATTGCGTGATGGACTGGGCTACATTCGCAACACTTTATAGTTGCGGTCTTGGACAGAGCAGGAGCCATACCAAGCTGTGATGCATCCGGATAGGATGCTTCCCATGGCGCATCTGTAATGGCACATAGTAAGATCCCGCAAACAGCATTGGGATAAATCACCCAGCAGTCTGTTGTAATGATCCTGGTTGGGGTTTAATGATGGTTGGGACAACCTGGAAAACGTACTTTCTGAGTAATGCCATGGGAAAGTTTCCTTTCTGCTGGGAGAGCAGACTTGATTTAAGATGCCATCCAAAAGACAGCAGCTCCTGCGGGACACTAACCCACTGCTGTCCGCGGAGATTCGCCCCACATCGTGTGTGCAAGGCACCGGTGACTGGTTCCTGACTCGGGGCTTTGTGCCACGCACAGGGACCAAGACTGAAAGTGAAGAGAGGCAGTGGCAGAGTGGTACTGTCAATGGACGAGTAATCCAGAGACCCAGTGGGGACCCGGTTTCGAATCCCACCGCAGATGGTGAAATTTGAATTCCATTTTTAAAAAAAATCTAGAATTAAGAATCTACTGATGACCATGAAACAATTGTTGTAAAAACCCAACTGGTTCACTAATGTGCCTTTAGGGAAGGAAATCTGCCGTCCTTACCCGCTCTGGCCTACATGTGACTCCAGAGCCACAGCAATGTGGTTGACTCTTAACTGCCCTTGAACGGAGTGTCTCATTCGAACATTTCCGAGGGTAACCTGGGGATGGGTAAAAATGCTGGACCAGCCAGTGAGGCCCTGAATGAATACTAAAAGAAACAGGGATCATGAGGGGGTTTTTACCCTGAAGGAATTGCCAATGATAATTCTGTTTCTCTCTTTATTAATTCAGTTCAGAGAGCGGTTTCCCTCTTCTCACTGAACGATACAGCTGTTGGATCAGAGATTGGACCAATCTATAACCCTGTACACACACACACCACCCTGGAGCGACAGTCCTCGCCCCGAACACCACATATTTTAAGGTAACTACTTTTCATTTCCCTTGACCACCTCGTGTTACTGACCTTTTTTCATATACACTGCACCACACCAAGTTCTGAACACCAGAGCCTTGAACGCAATGTGGTGTGAATCTCCGTGTGCCGCAGTGGGTTAGTGTCCGGTTGGAGCTGCCGTTTTATATCGAGGTGTGTCGGGTAGTCGTGTTTCTCCTGATTTGAAGGGCACGAGAGCTACTCACCGTGCCGGGGTGGCACAGTGGTTAGCACTGCTGCCTCACAGCGCCAGGGACCCGGGTTCGATTCCCGGCTTGGGTCACTGTCTGTGCGGAGTCTGCACGTTCTCCCCCGTGTCTGCGTGGGTTTCCTCTGGGTGCTCCGGTTTCCTCCCACAGTCTGAAAGACGTGCTGGTTAGGGTGCATTGGCCGTGCTAACTTCTCCCTCCGTGTACCCGAACAGAGTGTGGCGACTAGGGGATTTTCACAGCAACTTCATTGCAGTGTTAATGTAAGCCTACTTGTGACACTACTAAATAAACTTTAACTTTGCTCCAAATTTAACGAGTGCATCTTCTGTTACAGTGACGAACCAGCATTGGCATTAACGGGAAAAGTCTACCAGCTTGAGATCCAGCTGAAGCAGCTTCAGGATGATCTACTGAAGGTGAGCATTGTGCCCACCATGTTTTCCAATGCATTCTTGGGATGTGGGCGTCACTGGCATGGGCAGCATTTATTGCCCATCCCAAGTTTCTCTTCAGAAGCCGGTGGTACGGTTGAGTGCCTTGATAGGCCACCTCCGAGGGCTATCAAGAGTCACATTTTGTGTAGAGCAGGTGCCTTCATAAGACCTTCATACGATGTAGGGGCAGAATTAGGCCATTCAGCCCACGAGCTCTGTTCTGTCTTTCAATCATGGCTGATAATTTCTCAACCCCATTCTCCTGCCTTTTCTCCATAATCTTTGATTCCCTGACCAAGAGTCTTTCTATCTCTGTCTTAAATACACTCAATGACCTGGCCTCCACTACCTTCTGTGGCAATGAATTCCACAGATTCACCACCATTGGGCAGCACAGTGGTTAGCACTGCTGCCTCACAGCTCCAGGGACCTGGGTTCGATTCCCGGCTTGGGTGCAACATTCTCCCCGTGTCTGCGTGGGTTTCCTCCGGGTACTCCGGTTTCCCCCCTCAGTCCAAAGATGTGACGGTTCGGCTGATTGGCCGTGCTAAATTGCCCCTTACTGTTCCAAGATATTGTAGTTAGATGGATTAGCGGGGTAAATATCACAGGGATTGGGCGGGGGAGAGAGAGCTTGGGTAAGATTCCCCGAGTCAGTGCAGACTCAATGGGCCGAATGGCCTCTTCTGCACTGTCGGGATTCTATGCAGAGAGCTGTTAAGAGTATGGATATTTTGCCATGGAATCGTAGAGACCATTGCAGCCTTTAGGCCAGTGTTTCCCAAACCAGTTTCCGATGCGACTCCGTTTTAACCCTTGAAAATTAATGTGACCCCAGATGTCCGAAAGCAGCAATAAAGCAACGTTTGGCTTATCGACACCATTGTGAAAATGTGAGGGAAATCCCAGGCCCTTGGTGCCTGTCACCAAACCCGCGTCTGCCTCCATCGCCGCCAACTCTTACTGATTTACGTCGAGATGGGCTGAATGGCCTCGTTCTGTGCTGCAAACCTTAAATTGTTGCGTGTCTCGGAGGCATGGCCACATAAAGGCATTGATGTGGAGGATGCAGCTACAGGTTCTGCACAGCTCTCCTCACTAGCAGCACGATAAATAATGGGGGAGTTTGGAACAACTGAGTCACTCATGGCTTGAGGCATCTGTAAAACTGGAGCGAGATCAGAAAACCCAGCAGTGTTTCCGATGCATCCTCCTTGTGGGACGTGGGAATGTTTATTTTCTAATTACCAGTCATCTGCAGGAACTTATCCTCAAGTATTCTCCCCATATCCCCAAGACCCAAAGAAAACATTTCAACAGTGTTGAAATCTTGGACGCGTAGGAAGCCTGGGAATAGAATTTAACCATGAGCGCTTTCCCGTTCTACTGATAGTGCGTAGGGGTGGGAGCTAGCCACAAACTGCCAACATTACACAGCACAAAGGATTAGTAACCCATCTCATTAATCCCAACTCCTCCTCATCTCTGCTGGATAGAATATTTCATCTCTTTAGAATCATAGAATCCCTACAGTACGGAAGTTTATTTTATTAGTCACAAGTAGCCTTACACTAACACTGCAATGAGCGGCACAGTGGTTAGCACTGCTGCCTCACAGCACCCAGGCTCGATTCCGGGCTTGGGTCACTGTGTCTGTGTGGAGTCTGCACCTTCTCCCCGTGTCTGCATGGGTTTCCTCCGGGTGCTCCGGTTTCCTCCCACAGTCTGAAATTTCGTGCTGGTTAGGGTGCATTGACCCGAACAGGCGCCGGACTGTGGCGACTAGGAGAATTTCACAGTGACTTCGCTGCAGTGTTAATGTGAACCTTACTTGTGACAAATAAATAAACTTTACTTCTACTTTACAATGAAGTTACTGTGAAAATCCCCTAGTCGCCACACTCCGGCACCTGTTCGGGTACACTGAGGGGGAATTTAGCACGGCCAATGCACCCTAACCAGCATGTCTTTCAGAGGAAACCCACGCAGACACGGGGAGAAAGTGCAGACTCCGCACAGACAGTGACCCAAACCGGGAATCGAACCCAGGTCCCTGGCGCTGTGAGGCAGCGGTGCTAACCACTGGGCCACCGTGCCGCCCCATATTTGCCTTTTGCCCCTTTTCAATCAAAACCATTTTTTGTACCTCATACCCCCCCCCCCCCCCCCCCCCTCACAAGGCTGGGGTTTGCTGATGATTTGGTCCCAGGTTTCTGCTAGTACCATTGAGTCCAACACTCCCGCGAATTCCCTCCCTCACTCCTTTGCCCACTTTGTCTTTCTCCTTTTATCTCTTTGATTAAGAGCTTTGGTCACCCGTCCTAATCTCTCAGTTTCCACTTCTGAAATACTTTGGGATTTTTTTTGAACGCCAGGCTGTGTTTGCTGTTGGGCAGCACACTGGTTAGCGCTGCTGCCTCACAGCGCCAGGGACCCAGGTTCAACTCCCGAGTTCTCCCTCGTGTCTGCGTGGGTTTCCTCCGGGTGCTCCGGTTTCCTCCCACACTCCAAAGATGTGCGGGTTAGGTGGATTGGCCATGCTAAATTGTCCCTTACTGCCTGGGGGATCAGCAGGGTAAATACATGGGGTTACAGGGATAGGGCCTGGGTGGCGTTGTTGGCGCAAGTTCGATGGGCTGAATGGCCTCCTTACTGCACTGTAGGGATTCTCTGATTCGAAGTATCTCCCTGGACACTGGATATTTGTGCACACTGACACTCCTGAGTTACTGCCGTGCTCTTGCTATCGAATGAGGCTGATGAGCTCAATAATTCACCGTGTCGGACATTCTCAACCCGGTCAGCTGTGCTCGTAGACACTCCAGCGTGATGCTGCACTTCCGCCAGCTGATACTATTTTGCTAAAGTAGTCATGTGGAAAGCGAATGCTCCATCATTGTAACGGCACTGGACAAATCATTACCAGGAATGGAAAAATATGTCTCAACCCAAACCTTCCGAGGGCGAGGCTCCCCTTTCCCACTGCAGCTAACAAGACCAGAGGATCTGTTATGTGCAGTATTGGTCCCCTTATATGAGGAGGGATATATTGGCATTGGAGGGAGTGCAGAGAAGGTTCACCAGGTTGATCCCGGAGATGAGGGGTTTGGATTATGAGGAGAGGCTGAGGAGATTGGGTTTGTACTCGTTGGAGTTTAGAAGGATGAGGGGGGATCTTATGGAGACTTATAAGATAATGCGGGGGCTGGATAGGGTGGAGGCGGAGAGATTCTTTCCACTTAGTAAGGAAGATAAAACTAGAGGACACAGCCTCAAAATAAAGGGGGGTCGGTTTAGGACAGAGTTGAGGAGGAACTTCTTCTCCCAGAGGGTGGTGAATCTCTGGAATTCTCTGCCCACTGAGGTGGTGGAGGCTACCTCGCTGAATATGTTTAAAGCGCGGATGGATGGATTCCTGATCGGTAAGGGAATTAAGGGTTATGGGGATCAGGCGGGTAAGTGGTACTGATCCACGTCAGATCAGCCATGATCTTATTGAATGGCGGGGCAGGCTCGAGGGGCTAGATGGCCTACTCCTGCTCCTATTTCTTATGTTCTTATGTTATATGTCCACCTAAGGGGCCTTGGTTTAACACCTCCTTTGAAAAACAACGCCTCTGATAACACAGCACTCTCAGTGCTACCCGGGGGTGGGGGGAATTACCAATACTGTAGAATTTAGTAAAAGGAAAATAAATAGTGCGGATGCGGGAATCTGAAACAGAAAAATGCTGGAAAATCTCAGCAGGTCTGGCAGCCTCTGTGGAGAGAGAATAGAAAGAAGTCTCACAACACCAGGTTAAAGTCCAACAGGTTTATTTGGTAGCAAATACCATAAGCTTTCGGAGCAGCATGCTGCTCCGAAAGCTTATGGTATTTGCTACCAAATAAACCTGTTGGACTTTAACCTGGTGTTGTGAGACTTCTTACTGTGCCCACCCCAGTCCAACGCCGGCATCTCCACATCAGAGAGAATAGAGCCAACGTTTCGAGTCATTATCTCTGTTCGAGTCTTCCAGACTCTCAATGTTGGTTCTATTCTCTGTCCACAGAGGCTGTCAGATCTGTTGAGATTTTCCAGTATTTTCTGATTGGCTGTAGAATCTGGTACCCGACTCTTCACTCATCAGTTGGCCTCAGTATCATAATTTCCACCAGGAGATGGAGAGATTCCACCTTGGTGCCATGTGGCGGAGAAGGGCTTTCACATGACAGGCAGATTGGGAATGCAGGTGTTGGTAATTTACTTGGGAATGTCGAACCTTCCATGTTCTTTAATACTGAGGACGCCCCCCCGGCCCCCGCCAGCTAACCTCCCATCCATTGACTCTGTCTACACTTCCCGCTGCCTCGGCAAAGCAGCCAGCATAATTAAGGACCCCACGCACCCTGGACATTCTCTCTTCCACCTTCTTCCGTCGGGAAAAAGATACAAAAGTCTGACGTCACGTACCAACCGACTCAAGAACAGCTTCTTCCCTGCTGCTGTCAGACTTTTGAATGGACCGACCTCGCATTAAGTTGCTCTTTCTCTACACCCTAGCTATGACTGTGACACTACATTCCGCACCCTCTCCTTTCCTTCTCTATGAACGGTATGCTTTGTCTGTATAGCGCACAAGAAACAATACTTTTCACTGTATGCTAATGCATGTGACAATAATAAATCAAATAATAATTGTCTCTCTCTGTCTCTCCAGGAGAAGGAGGACAAAGTGGTCCTTCAGGCAGAGGTGGCGAATCTGAGAGTTAATAATCAGCGTCTCCAGGAGGAGTCCCTGTCCGCTACTGAGCAGCTGAGGAAGTTTGCCGAATTCTTCTCCAGCGCGGTGGAGAAGAAGTGACTCCGGCCCGCCCACAGAGAACCGGAACCCGTTTTGTTTCTGTCGCCGTACTCTTGTAGCAACGCAAGGGTGACGGCCCTTCTGGAAAATTCCCCCAACCTGCAGAGCAGTCGTAGCCGTTTTTGTTTTATCGACAGCAGAGGTGGTGGCTGTCGGGCAGATGTAGGAAAGTGGGGGGGGCGCGTGTGAGCTGTGGGCTTTCACATGGCGGTGGACTCTCTGACGACCTTCCTCTGCGAAGATCTGCACTGTATACACGTTCTCAGTGCTTGAACAGAACTGGTCGCTCCAAATATTTTCTGACTCCCATCAATAGCTACGTCAACGCCTGATGATTAAATCCACAAGCCCAACTCTTTCCTTCCCCACCCCCCCCCCCCCCCCCACCCCCTGCCTCGGCCCAACTCCCACTAACTGCCGTCAGCCAATCTCTGTCATCCAACGAGAAACCTTTTTAACCATCTGTCTCCTTCCAGAGCTTGGAGAGTTTACCCACAGCTGGCCAGGATAATTCGCATCGACAGAAAGCAGCAGTTTTATTATTTAAAGAAGAAAACTCTCTCTGTAGAAATTATAGTTCAGTAAATACCAGCCATCCTGTTTAATTGTTTTTATTTTTAACACTTTCTATAGAGTGACGTGATGGGATCCAGCTGCGCAAAACCCAAAATTATAGTCGAGAGATAAACCTTCTACTTCAGTGGGAGCAGAAAGTGGTGTGGCCCGGGTTATTCTGCATCTTGTCCCTAGCTTGGTACAGTCTGGATCCTTAGTCTTTTATGTTTTAAAAGAAATAACTTGGATTTGCAACTTTTAAGTATATTGAGGGATAAGGCTCCATCTTGTGTAATATTTTAATGATCCGAAAGATCCAGGTTGTGGCGCGGTGGTTAGCACTGCTGCCCACAGCGCCATGGTGGTTAGCACTGCTGCCCACAGCGTCAGGGACCCAGGTTCGATTCCAGCCTCGGGTGACTGTGTGGAGTTTGCACATTCTCCCCATGTCAGTGTGGGTTTCCTCCCACACTCCAAAGATGTGCAGCTTAGCTGGATTGGCCAAGCTAAATTGCACCTTTGGGTCCCAAGATGTGCAGGTTAGGAGGATTGATCATGCTAAATTGCCCCTTAGTGTCCAAAGATGTGCAGGTTAGGTGGATTGGCCATGATAAATTGCCCCTTATTGTCAGGGGAATGAGCAGGGTAGATCCGTGGGGTTACAAGGATGGTGCATGGGTCAGTATCGGTGCAGATGGGCCTTGAATGGCTGCCTCCTGCACTGTAGGAATTCCATGACTTTATGAAGTTTGATTTTCACTCTGTGCTGAGTGTGTTTGGGGAGCAGAAGGGTGAGGTGCTTCCACCCCCACCCCCCCAAAATCCTTGGAAGGACCGGGATTGAAACCGGCTCCCATCCTTCATCAGTGACCAATGACCCCAATTCCGGCCCAGCATCCTCTTCCCTGCTGCTGGAAAACACTCGTCATGTTGGGTCAAACTGCGATGCTTTCTGTAGCCGAACAACTCAGCATCTGATTGTAAGACAAAGCAAGATGTTGAGGGGCGGGGAGGGGGGTGAAGAAAGAGTGGCTGGACAACACTCCCCTCGATTGGGAAGATTTGAGGGAAGGAGAGTGAGTCGGGGGGGGGGGGACATTCCAGCCGTGTGGATTACGACAGTGAGATGTTGTTTTTTAAACCGCGATAGGAAATTTGTCCAAAACCACTCGGTTGCGACGGTGAGACTGTAACTCTCTGTCCTTTGGTAATCCGGAATACAGCTGATAGATTTCAGTAAGCTATTTTTGTTTTAAAAATTTTTATTTCAAAATTTGAATCGAAAGGTTTTTGTTTCCAATATTTAAAAAAAAGAAAATAATAATAATATTGCAAAGGATATTTAAAAGAGCAAACACCCTCCATCGAGCATTAATATAGGAAGTTTTTAAAGCACTTTCTCACACAGACTAAATTATTTTCTAGAAAAGAAATTCCATTTAAGATGGCTCAGGAAGTTTAATCTAATCAATGTAAATGCCCTTTGTATACACTATATTTGTATAAATTGCTTTAGGTTTGGTTTATTTTTTTTTTAAATTTCGAAATCTTGGTGAAAATTGGAATTGCTGGGAGAAATCCGAGACTACTGAATATTCTGGAGTTTTTTTTTGTGATCCGACCTTTCTGGGGATTATACATCACAGAAAAAAAACAACTGTGGGGAAATCATGTGGAACGGTCAAGTTGATCAGAGGGCCAGTAACTGAATGTTAACCTTGATGCTGCCAAATCGGTGTAGCCGCCTGGATTCTGTCAAGCTGCAGTTTTGTATTTTGTTTTAAATCTCTCCATTTTTTTTTTGCATGTGAAAGGGGGAACAGTCACAAAACGAGCTTTTAACCTGCCCTTCCAGCCTCCTCCTCCGTCATATCGTCAGCGGTTTGATATCTGGGGGAATAAAACGCCAAGTGCTGGTGTTGGTGCAACGCACCGGCTGGCAAGAGGGAAGCTCGGTTGCTGAAGGCATGTACCGCAGTCGGTGCAGAACCACGGGCACTTTCAACACACCGGTGGTTAGCACTGCCCTCAGCACCAGGGGGACCCGGGTTCAAGTCCCGGCCTCGGCTCACTGTCTGTCCGTGCGGAGTCTGCACGTTCTCCCCGTGTCTGCGTGGGTTTCCTCCGGGTGCTCCGGTTTCCTCCCACAGTCCAAACGTGTGGGTTAGGTGGGATTGGCCATGCTAAATTGCCCCTCAGTGACTGAAGATGTGTAGGTTAGGTGGGATTGGCCATGCTAAATTGCCCCTTAGTGTCCAAAGATGTGTAGGTTAGGTGGATTGGCCATGCTAAATTGCCCCTTAGTGACTGAAGATGTGTAGGTTAGGTGGATTGGCCATGCTAAATTGCCCCTTAGTAACTGAAGATGTGCAGGTTAGGGGGATTTACGGGGTAAATGCATGCAGTTATGGGGATAAGGCCTGGGTAAGATGCTCTGTCGGAGTCGGTGCAGACTCGATGGGCTGAATGGTCTGTCTCTGCACTGCGGGATTCTATGAGCTGGTACCCAATCAGTGATTGTGGGGTTTGAAGTCTGTGATTGCCAGCACCTAGATTAATAGACGGAAACTTGCCGGCTGCTCCGCGCTATCGCAGCGTTCCCGATTTTTTTATCATTTCAGGCTCTGCTGTCTCCTGATACATTCCTACATCAATTCCAAATTCTGTCTCAACCCAGTGGCTTTGAAATGATGCTGTGAGAATCGTTAGTGCAGAAATGCAAGGCGTGCGTTCATCTGAAATTGTTTGGCTGGGTGTTATAATAGTTAACAGATTTAAACAAGTTGATGCTTCCACCAATTTTGAATACATGAAGCATCTGTGCACTAACCCTCGCAGTGTCGTTTCGCAGCTACTTTGAGTTAATGGGCACTTGTTTGAAATTAGGGCTACCTCGGAGTAAGAACAGATAGCTGGCAGGAATTTTTGACTGTCGAACCAAATGGATGACATCAGAACAGTGTCCCGTGTAGTTGGCACGCTGAGATTTAATTACAAGCTCGATTGAGCTTGCAGCTAGCTTGGCCCTGTTGGGGAAAGTTGTGTGTGATCGGGGAGGAAAGAGGAAGTGTGTGACTGAGATCGAAGGGTAATGTAGCATCCAAAAACAGAACCTCGAACAATTGTGCGACCAATGTTACCTTTGCTGCCAAACTAGCCGCAGTGTACGCGAGAATGAGCGCATGTCCAGGGAAAGGGGGGAGGAAGCCACGTGTTGTGGCCGCACCAAGTTAAGACCGGCTAACCTTATTTTTAAATTCTAAACTAAAAGAACCAGTTGTCCTCCCTTGTGACTGTTCCCGCCCCCCCCCCCCCCCTCATGCAATCCTCTTCTGCCTCTGCACGCTGACAGCATGTTAGTTGATGTGCGTTTTGCGATTTCTTGTATAAAACTGGATTACAAAAGAGAACTTTTTTAATAAGACATTTATATAACGGACATGGATCTGAAGCTGAACGAGAGGAAACGTTCTGAGCATCGCAGCTGCAACCATCAATGTCTTAAAAAAAAGAAAAGTTTACTTGGAATTTTATTCTCTGTAATATTTGTGTATAAAGAGTGCAAAAGTCTTAAAATTTTATTGTTTTTGTGTGGTGCAGATTTTTCCGATGCACATTTGTCTGTAGGTTTTTTGTGATTGGGGATGTATTCTCTGAGTAGTATAATTTATCTGTTTTTTCATATTTTATGAAGACATCAAGCTTTCAAATGAGGTTTGTATTTAATTTGATCGTTTTTTGATTCCGCTGTTCCATTGAATTGTCTCTTGTTTTTTTTTTCCCCCTCGTTCTTTTGGCATGTATCTGGAAAAGCGAATAAATTCTCTTTCTTAAACTCTTAAACGTGTGGCTCATTTCTGAAACGGTTGCTTTTGCAGCAGAGGCCAAAAGAGAGAACGCTGGAAAATCTCAGCAGGTCTGGCAGCATCCATTAAGGAGAGGAAAGAGCTGACGCTTCGAGTCCAGATGATCCTTTGTCAAAGCTTTGGACTCGAAACGTCAGCTCTTTCCCCTCCTTAATGGATGCTGCCAGACCTGCTGAGATTTTCCAGCATTTTCTGCCGGGCCTGTTGAGATTTTCCAGCATTTTCCGCCAGACCTGCTGAGATTTTCCAGCATTTTCCGCCAGACCTGCTGAGATTTTCCAGCATTTTCTGCCAGGCCTGTTGAGATTTTCCAGCATTTTCCGCCAGACCTGCTGAGATTTTCCAGCATTTTCCGCCAGACCTGCTGAGATTTTCCAGCATTTTCTGCCGGGCCTGTTGAGATTTTCCAGCATTTTCCGCCAGACCTGCTGAGATTTTCCAGCATTTTCCGCCAGACCTGCTGAGATTTTCCAGCATTTTCTGCCAGACCTGCTGAGATTTTCCAGCATTTTCCGCCAGGCCTGCTGAGATTTTCCAGCATTTTCTGCCAGGCCTGCTGAGATTTTCCAGCATTTTCTGCCAGACCTGCTGAGATTTTCCAGCATTTTCCGCCAGGCCTGCTGAGATTTTCCAGCATTTTCTGCCAGGCCTGCTGAGATTTTCCAGCATTTTCTGCCAGGCCTGCTGAGATTTTCCAGCATTTTCTGCCAGGCCTGCTGAGATTTTCCAGCATTTTCTGCCAGGCCTGCTGAGATTTTCCAGCATTTTCTGCCAGGCCTGCTGAGATTTTCCAGCATTTTCTGCCAGGCCTGCTGAGATTTTCCAGCATTTTCTGCCAGGCCTGCTGAGATTTTCCAGCATTTTCTGCCAGGCCTGCTGAGATTTTCCAGCATTTTCTGCCAGGCCTGCTGAGATTTTCCAGCATTTTCTGCCAGGCCTGCTGAGATTTTCCAGCATTTTCTGCCAGGCCTGCTGAGATTTTCCAGCATTTTCTGCCAGGCCTGCTGAGATTTTCCAGCATTTTCTGCCAGGCCTGCTGAGATTTTCCAGCATTTTCTGCCAGGCCTGCTGAGATTTTCTAGCATTGTCTCTTTTTTGGTTTCAGACATCAGATCCTATTTGATTCCACAGGCAAATCCTTCTGTTTAAACAAAGAGTTTTCCAACATTAAGACATCATTTTGTTAAAAAAGGGATGTGTTCCACAGAAAAGAAATCGTATTGGGCAAAATAGCATCAACGTGCAGTCTACTTCCCCAGAGTTGAATTCTCTCCCTCGGAAGGAGGTGAGTGAGTGAGTGCGGCCTATTGAGTTTTACACACAATCCAGCAGCTTTTATAGCCGTTTGCTCTCCTTCCGCTGCCCACTCCGACTGAATGTGTTTTATTGAGTTTAATAACTCAATAAAACACATTTATGTGTGTTGAATCGGACATTTCAGAGACGCTGATCGAACGCCAAAACTCTCACCGTGAACATTTCCTTTATCCAGTCACGGGTGTGGGTGTCGCTGGCTGGGCCAGTGTTTGTTACCCAACCCTTAATCGCCTCTTGAACTGAGTGTCTCGCTCGGCCATTTCAGAGCAGCATTTAAGAGCCAAGCCCGTTGCTGTGGTTCTGGAGACACACGTAGTCCAGACCAGGTAAGGACGGCAGATTTCAAAAGTAAAAGTTTATTTATTAGTCACAAGTCAGCTTACATTAATACCAATGAAGTTACTGTGAAAATCCCCTAATCACTACACTCCGGCGCCTGTTTGGGGACACTGAGGGAGAATTTAGCATGGCCAATGCACCCTAACCAGCACATCTTTCGGACTGTGGGAGGAAACCAACGCAGACACGGGGAGAACGTACAGACTCCACACAGACAGTGACCCGAGCCGGGAATCGAACCCGGGTCCCTGGCGCTGTGAGGCAGCAGTGCTAACCCACTGTGCCAGTTTCCTTCTCTAAAGGGACATTAGTGAACCAGATGGCTTTTTACGACAATGGATGATAATTTTGTGACCAGCTTTCAATTCCAGATTTTATTAATTAATTGTTTAAATTCCACCAGCTCCTGTGGTGGGATTTGAACCCGTGTCTTCCCAGAGCATTTGCCTGGGGCCTCTGGATTTATGAGTCCAATGGTATTACCAGTAAGCTCCACCACCACCCCCCCCCCCCCCTTCACCCCTCTGACTGATCCCAGTGGATGTGCTGCTACGGTCAGTGTTATCATGGAGTGTGTGTGCTCGGTTTCCCACTCCTCACACTCCATTGCTGGAGGAGTCAGGGAGTGTGTGGGGATAGGGTCACAGTAACCCGTGTTCGCCTGAGTAATGACCACTTCGTTCAAAGCATTGAAGGGTGGCTGACGTACGGTTCTACAGTACGTGCCCATCCCTTCCCAATGAACCCGATTACAGAGCGAAACCTCCCTCTGGGTAACCAGCCTTCTGAAAGACGAGGGCCTTCAGTTATACTGGGGCCACTCAAAGTGGGAATGTTCTCCCTGGATCGGAGGGGGAGATTTAAAAGCAATATTCAAAATTTACAAAGAGTTTTGTAGAGTAGATGGGGAGAAACTGGTCCCACTAAAGTAGGGTTGTTAACCAGAGGAACAGATTAAAACGCACAATCCCTACAGTGCAGAAGGAGGCCATTCAGCCCATCGGCCCTGGTTGTATCACAGCTTGGTATGGCTCCTGCTCTGCCCAACACTGCAAGGAACTACAAAGTGTCGTGAATGTAGCCCAATCCATCACACAAACCAGCCCCCCATCCATTGACTCTGTCTACACTTCCCGCTGCCTCGGAAAAGCAGCCAGCATAATCAAGGACCCCACGCACCCCGGACATTCTCTCTTCCACCACCACCCGTCGGGAAAAGGATACAAAATTCTGAGGACACATAGCAACCAACTCAAGAACAGCTTCTTCACTGCTGCTGTCAGACTTTTGAATGGGCCTACCTTGTATTAAGGTGATCTTTCTCTAACCCTAGCTATGACTGTAACACTGCACTCTGCGCTCTCTCTTTTCCTTCTCTATGAACGGTATGCTTTGTGTAGCACACAAGAAACAATACCTTTCACTATATGCTAATACATCTGACAATAGGGATTGAGGGCGGCACAGTAGCACAGTGGTTAGCACTGCTGCTTCACAGCTCCAGGGACCTGGGTTAGAATCCTGGCTCGGGTCGCTGTCTGTGTGGAGTTTGCACATTCTCCCTGTGTCTGCGTGGGTTTCCTCCGGGTGCTCCGGTTTCCTCCCACAGTCCAAAGATGTGCGGGTTAGGTTGATTGGCCATTCTAAATTGCCCCTTAGTGTCCTGGGATGCATAGGTTAGTGGGTAAATATGTAGGGATATGTGGATAGGGCCTGGGTAGGATTGTGGTTGGTGCAGACTCGATGGGCCGAATGGCCTCTTTCTGCGCTGTAGGATTCTATGATTTCTAATAATAAATCAAATCAAACTGACGTCAGTCCCATCCGGGCCCTATCTCTGTAACCCCGCATATTTACCCTGCTAGTCCCCCTGACGTTAAGGGGCAATTTAGCATAGCCAATCCACCTAACCTACACTGTTTTCCTCATTTAGCAATTCTGGTATCTGTCCTTTTACACACACTCAACGGCCCCTGCTGTTTAATGGCCCCCTAACACTTTCTGCCGAGACTCACATGTAGAATGGCCACTTAAGGGGCTAACTGAGGACAGTGTGATATCATAGCAACAAGGTCTTACCTACAGAACAGAAACGGCCTATAGAAAAATAACCTGTGGAAAATGTAAATGAAAATGTACCATTTGAGGAGTATTGTTCCCATTGGAGGAATCAACTATTTATTAGTGTCACAAGTAAGGCTTACATTAACACTGCAATGAAGTTACTGTGAAAATCCCCTCGTTGCCACACTCCAGCGCCTGTTCGGGTACACTGAGGGAGAATTTAGCACGGTCGATGCACCCTAACCAGCACGTCTTTCAGAATCTGGGAGGAAACCGGAGCACCCGGAGGAAACCCACGCAGACACGGGGAGAATGTGCAGACTCCACACAGACAGTGACCCAAGCCGGGAATCAAACCCAGGTCCCTGGTGCTGTGAGGAGGCAATACTAACCACTGTGCTACTGTGCCTGCCTGTTAGTGACTCCTTAAAATAGCTGATCTTTTAAACAGGAAATCATCAAAGCAGAAACCGTTCGTTTAGAGATATACAAATATTCTGCCGTGATCACAGTGAAAGGATTTCTGGTCCCTTCAAAGCTACACATTACAATTGCAATTCAGCTCTTAAACAGCAGGTGGCACTCCAAGCTCAGTGTAAAGTCTAAACACAAGCAAAAGCCTCAATTTCACATTCAATTCCATCCATTAACCTCACCCTGCTGTTAATTACTTCATTGAAGGGAGGGGAGAGATGTTCAACTCCTGTTAAAATGGTTATAGAGTACATCAACTCGCCAAGGCTCCTTCAACAGCACCTGTGATCTTTGCCATCTAGAAGGACGAGGGCAGCAGATACATGGGAACACCCCCACCTGCAAGTTCCCCTCAAAGCCACTCACCATCCTGACTTGGAAATATATCGCCATTCCTTCACTGTCACTGAGTCAAAATCATAGAATCCCTACAGTGCAGAAGGAGGCCATTTGGCCCATCAAGCCTGCACCAACAATAATCCCACCCAGACCCTATCCCTGTAACCCCCATGTATTTACCCTGCTAATGCCGTGAACCCTAAGGAACAATTTAGCATGGCCAATCCCCCTAACCTGCACATCTTTGGACACTAAGGGGCAATTTAGCATGGCCAATCCCCCTAACCTACACATCCTTGGACACTAAGGGACAATTTAGCATAGCCAATCCACCTAAGCTGCACCTCTTTCGGACTGTGGGAGGAAACCGGAGCACCCGGAGGAAACCCACGCAGACACGGGGAGAACGTGCAGACTCGACACAGACAGTGACCCAAGGTTGGAATTGAACCCGGGTCCCTGGCGCTGTGAGGCAGCAGTGCTAACCACTGTGCCACCCCAAAATCTTGGAACTCCCTCCCTGACAGCACCGTGGGTGTACCTACACCACATGAACTGTAGCGGTTTAAGAAGGCAACCTTTGTTCTGAAGGCTTCAATAGTTGCTGCCTCACCCATGAACAGGAATGTGACTGTCCTTCGTGCTTCTAGTTTGCATTGCGCGCGAGTTGTGGTTTGATACAACACGCTGACAAAGAAAGTCTTTCTTTCGCACCTTTCCCCACCTCGATGTCCCAAAGTGCTTTGAAATAACAACAAAAAAATGCTGGATAAATGCAGCAAGTTGGCAGCGTCTGTGGAGTCATAGAGGTTTACAGCATGGAAACAGGCCCTTCAGCCCAACTTGTCCATGCTGCTCACTTTTTACCATTAAGCTAGTCCTGATTGCCCGCGTTTGGCCCATATCCCTCTATACCCATCTTACCCATGTAACTATCTAAATGCTTTTTAAAAGACAAAATTGTACCCGCCTCTACTACTACCTCTGGCAGCTTGTTCCAGACACTCACCATCCTCTGAGTGAAAGAATTGCCCCTCTGGACCTTTTTGTATCTCTCCCCTCTCACCTTAAGCCTATGCCCTCTAGTTTTAGACTCCCCTACCTTTTGGGAAAAGTTATTGACTATCTAGCTGATCTGTGCCCCTCATTATTTTATAGACCCCTATAAGATCACCCCTCAGCCTCCTACGCTCCCGGGAGAAAAATCCCAGTCTATCCAGCCTCTCAAACACTTAACCTTTTGGACCTAAATGATCCTTCTACAGAAGTGTTAACTGTGTTTCTCTCTCCACAGAGGCTGCCAGACCTGCTGAGTTTATCCAGCATCTTGTGTTTCAGTGTTCCAGTCTCTGCTGTATTTTGCTTTTATTTAAGTACTTTAAGATGCTGTAATTTAGGAAATATAAAATGCAGCAGTTAGACTCAGCAAGCCCCCAAAAACAAGCAATGACTAGACACTGGATAAAAGCAAATTACTGTGGATGCTGGAATCTGAAACCAAAATGCTGGAAAATCTCAGCGGGTCTGGCAGCATCTGTAAGGAGAGGAAAGAGCTGAGGCTTCGAGTCCAGACAACCCTTCATCAAAGCACCAGGTCAAAGCACTTTGTCAAAGCAATGACTAGACAATGTTTGTCTTCAGTGTTGGTTGATTGAGGGATAAATATCGACCAGTACACCCCTGCTCTGGCTCAGGGACTGTTTCACATCACCTGAGTGAACAGGAGGGGCTTCGGTTCAGTGAATCTGGAAGGCAGCACCCCTGACAGTGCAGCACCTCCCTCGGTGCTGTACGGGGAGCGCCAGCTCAGATTTTGGACTCGAGTCTCTACTAGTGGGACTTGAACCCCCTGCTTCCAAGGCTCAGAGAGTGAGCTGCAGCCAACCAGAAAAGTCATCTACTTTCTCAGGAGGCTAAGGAAATTTGGCATGTCCACTACGACTCTCACCAACTTTTACAGATGCTCCATAGAAAGCATTCTTTCTGGTTGTATCACAGCTTGGTATGGGCTCCTGCTCTGCCCAAGACCGCAAGGAACTACAAGGGGTCATGAATGTAGCCCAATCCATCACACAAACCAGCCTCCCATCCATTGACTCTGTCTACACTTCCCGCTGCCTCGGCAAAGCAGCCAGCATAATTAAGGACCCCACGCACCCCGGACATTCTCTCTTCCATTCCTTCCTTGCTGCATTCAAAGTGGGCTTACATTAACACTGCAATGAAGTTACTGTGAAAATCCCTAGTTGCCACACTCCGGCGCCTGTTCGGGTACACTGAGGGAGAATTTATGCACCCTAACCAGCACGTCTTTTCGGACTGTGGGAGGAAACCGGAGCGTCCGGAGGAAACCCCCGCAGACACGGGGAGAACGTGCAGACTCCACACAGACAGTGACCCAAGCTGGGAATCGAACCCCGGTCCCTGGCGCTGTGAGGCAGCCGCGCCAACCGCTGTGCCACCCATTCTATGTTTCAAGGAATGGGCAATAAATGCCGGCCAGCCAGCGATGCCCATGTCCCACGAATGAATATAAAAATGAGATGATTTTGAGTCCATGGGGAGGATGAGCCAGAATTTTATCAAACACTTGCTGTGTTGCAAAGAGTGAATATTGTCTGAATGATGCAGTGAGGAAACGGCTATACAGATGCACCATAGAAAGCATTCTTTCTGGTTGTATCACAGCTTGGTATGGGCTCCTGCTCTGCCCAAGACCGCAAGGAACGACAAAAGGTCGTGAATGTAGCCCAATCCATCACGCAAACCAGCCTCCCATCCATTGGCTCTGTCTACACTTCCCACTGCCTCAGCAAAGCAGCCAGCATAATTAAGGACCCCACACACCCCGGTACAGAATGTATTCTGCACCCTCTCGTTTCCTTCTCTATGAACGGTATGCTTTGTCTGTATAGCGCGCAAGAAACAATACTTTTCACTGTATGTTAATACATGTGACAATAATAAACCAAATCAGATCATCAGAAAAGGGCCCAGTAAATGTTCGGGAGCAGTGGCAGTGTGATGTAGCAGTGAGCTGTTCCTGGCCAGAGTGAGTCTCCCCAGGGCTTATTCAAGATGGCACCCACTCAGCTGTTTCGCTTTGGGAAAGAGAGAGGAACAAATAGATGAGAATTGATGTTCTCTCTGCTGGTTGGTGATAAAGGGAGATTAGGTGCTGCCTGTAACAACCTTTAGGAAGTCATAATCTCCAATAGCCTTTTCCTCACTGCATCATTCAGACAATATTCACTCTTTGCCACACAGCAAGTGTTTGATAAAATTCTGGCTCATCCTCCCCATGGACTCAAAATCATCTCTTTTTTATATTCATTCGTGGGACATGGGCATCGCTGGCTGGCCAGCATTTATTGCCCATCCCTTGAAACATAGAATGGGTGGCACAGTGGGTTGGCGCTGCTGCCTCACAGCGCCGGGGACCCGGGTTCGATTTGGGTCACTGTCTGTGTGGAGTCTGCACATTCTCCCCGTGTCTGCGGGGGTTTCCTCCGGACGCTCCAGTTTCCTCCCACAGTCCGAAAAGACGTGCTGGTTAGGTGCTAAATTCTCCCTCAGTGTAACCCGAACAGGCACCGGAGTGTGGGCGACTAGGGGATTTTCACAGTAACTTCATTTCAGTGTTAATGTAAGCCTTACTTGTGACACTAATAAATAAACTTTACTTTAGAAACATAGAAACTAGAAGCAGGAGGAGGCCATTCGGCCCTTTGAGCCTGCTCCGCCATTCATTATGATCATGGCTGATCATTGAATTAAATATCCTGATCCCTGTTAGGTGTATTGGCCGTGCTAAATTGCCTCTTAGTGTCAGGGGGATTGCTGGGGTGAATGATAGGGCCCGGGTGGGGTTGTGGTGGGTGCCGACTCGATGGGCTGAATGGCCTCCTCCTGCACTGTGGCGATGCTGTCCAGCTAAGGCTCCTGTGTGTGTTTGAAGTGGATTTCAGAGGGTTGTAAATGTCGGAGATGCAGCAGGCGGGGACTTGCAGAGCTCGGTCTGGGCCCCCAATCCTCAAACAGAATCACAGCGATATCCCGGAATCAGAATTCCACAGCATTGGCTGTGTGAGGATTGTCAAACCCATTCCGGAACATTCCCAACCCCCACACCATGGAATATATATTTTTCAGATCACTGCAGCCTTCTGGTTTAATTTATATTCGGCTGTGAGGGGAGATAATGAAATGGGGACGTGCGGGAAGGATTGGATTGGCTGCTGCGGAGAATGTATCCACAAACAGGCACAGAAACTGCTGGAAATGGAGAAATTATCCCCCTCCACCCCCACCCCCCACCCCACCCACCCCCACCCCCCCCGCTGCCTTTCTCTCCCCCCTCCACCCCTCCCCTCCCCTCCGCCTCCTCCCTCCCCCTCCACCCCCACCCCCCCGCTGCCTTTCTCTCTCCCTTCCATCCCTCCCGCTCCCCCTCCGCCTCCTCCCTCCCCCTCCACCCCCACCCCCACCCCCCCCCGCTGCCTTTCTCTCTCCCTTCCACCCCTCCCGCTCCCCCTCCGCCTCCTCCCTCCCCCTCCCCCTCCTCCCCTTCCCCTCCTCCCTCCCCCTCCTCCCCTCCCGCTCCCCCTCCGCCTCCTCCCTCCCCCTCCACCCCCACCCCCACCCCCCCCGCTGCCTTTCTCTCTCCCTTCCACCCCTCCCGCTCCCCCTCCGCCTCCTCCCTCCCCCTCCTCCCCTTCCCCTCCTCCCTCCCCCTCTCCCCTCCCCCTTCTTCCCCTCCTCCTCTCTCCTCCCCCTCCTCCTCCCTCCCCTCCTCCCTCCTCCCTCTCCCATCCCCCTCCCCCTTCTCCCCCTCCTCCCCCTCTCCCATCCCCCTCCCCCTTCTCCCCCTCCTCTCTCCCCTCCCTCCCCTCCCTCTCTCCCCTGCCCCTCTCCCCTCCTCTCTCCCCTCCCCCTCCCCTCTTCCCTCCTCTCCCCTCCACCTCCTCCCTCCCCCTCTCCCCTCCGCCCTCCCCCCATTTACCCCCCCCCCCCACCCCCCACCCCCTCCGCCGCCGCCCCACCCCACTCCCTCCAGCCTCTGTGCTGGAGAACTCAGGTTATAAACTGGTATCTATATCAATATCTTCTTCACTTTAAAGTTTGCAGCAATAGATTTCTATTTAACATGAGCGATTCCACATTAAACCCTGGACCCCGCTTTGCTGTACAGTAACCCGGGAGTGGGTTGGCAGGGTGCAAAAAAACAGAATGACAATCCATCGTTATTTAACCAAGCCTTGGTTAAATCAGGAAACTGCAACCTGACAGATAATATTCGCTGCAGCTTTAATATTCCCACAAAGAATCCGCAGCACCTCTCGCTGTCCCTCACCCACCCACTAACGAGCGCAGTGCAGCAAACACCCTGCTGAATTTTTCATATCCTGCTTTTCCTTCGATAAACTTCAGAAATTCTCTTTGAGATTCAACAGAGAGCGAGCGAGGGAAGGAGAGAGAGAGAGAGAGAGAGAGAGCTGGGAGCTCAGTGATGGATAATACACAAGGGAGCAGTGAGTGTTGATATTAGTCTCATTGCCAGGAGAAGCCAAGGAAATTCACGCTATATAAACTTGGGAATCGGGGGAGAGGCTGGCAGGGGGCTAGAGACCGAGATTACCCCACACCCACCCCCACTACCCTACAGTCCTCCAGCTGCCACTCCTGACATACACATAGCGGGGACGGGTCTGTCACTGTATAACACTGGGGTACAGTACTGGTGGGGACGGGTCTGTCGCTGTGTAACACTGGGGTACAGTACTGGTGGGGACGGGTCTGTCGCTGTGTAACACTGGGGTGCAGTACTGGTGGGGATGGGTCTGTCACTGTGTAACACTGGTGTACTGCTGGGGACAGTTCTGTCGCTGTATAACACTGGGATACTGGTGGGTCTGTCACTGTATAACACTGGGATACTGGTGGGTCTGTCACTGTATAACACTGGGATACAGTACTGGTGGGGACGGGTCTGTCACTGTATAACACTGGGGTGCAGTACTGGTGGGGATGGGTCTGTCACTGTATAACACTGGGGTACTGGTGAGGGTGGGTCTGTATAACACTGGGGTACTGGTGGGGGTGGGTCTGTATAACACTGGGGTACTGGTGGGGGTGGGTCTGTATAACACTGGGGTACTGGTGGGGGTGGGTCTGTATAACACTGGGGTACTGGTGGGGGTGGGTGGTGGGGGTGGGTCTGTATAACACTGGGGTACTGGTGGGGGTGGGTCTGTATAACACTGAGGTACTGGTGGGGGTGGGTGGGTCTGTATAACACTGGGGTACTGGTGGGGGTGGGTGGTGGGGGTGGGTGGGTCTGTATAACACTGGGGTACTGGTGGGGGTGGGTGGTGGGGGTGGGTCTGTATAACACTGGGGTACTGGTGGGGGTGGGTGGTGGGAGTGGGGTCTGTATAATATTGGTTTATGAGAATTGTCTCCATTCGCATTGCGATAAATATGGGAGAGAGAATCCCAGGTCCTACACCTTCCCTTTAAGAGCAGCTCTGTATGTTTTGCTGTTGCGATATGTTGTTGGTTGCAGTGAGGTCTGTGTGTTGCTAACACACACCTACACTGATCATGCGACAAAGCATTTGTCAAAATAATCATCTCCAAGCTGCAGCTGACATTTTAGTCTCACAGAGAAATAGCTGAAATTCGCAAACTGAGTGCATTTTCTTTCCGAGAGGGTTCTGCCCAATCGACCCCAAAAGCCCCGACTTTCCCCATTCTGTCCATCGCACTGGATGCCACCCACGCTCCCCAAGACCAACCGCAACATTGTCATCAAACCAGCAGACATACTGAACAGAACAGATTACAGCAAAGAAGTGTACCGACAACTGAACAATGAGGAACACTACAGACAGTTACCCACAGATCCGACTCAACTTCTGATCGAGACCTTTGACCCAGACCTTCAGAACACCCTCCGTGCTCTCATCCCATGTATTCCCCGTGTTGGAGATCTCTACTGCCTCCCAAAGATACACAAGGCAAACACACCCGGCCGTCCCATCGTATCAGGCAATGTGACCCTGTGCGAGAACCTCTCCGGCTATGTTGAGGACATCCTGAAACCCATTGTACAAAGAACCCCCAGCTTTTGTCGCGACACTATGGACTTCCTACAGAAACTCAGCACACATGGAGCAGTTGAACCAGGAGCACTCCTCGTCACAATGGATGTCTCGGCACTCTACACCAGCATCCCCCACGATGATGGCATTGCTGCAACTGCCTCAGTACTCAACGCCGACAACTGCCAGTTTCCAGATGCAATTTTACAATTCATCCGCTTCATCCTGGACCACAATATCTTCACCTTTAACAACCAGTTCTTCATCCAGACACACGGAACAGCCATGGGGACCAAATTCGCACCTCAATATGCCAACATCTTCATGCACAAGTCCAAACAAGACCTCTTCACCGCACAGGACCTTCAACCGATGCTATACACTAGATACATCGATGACATTTTCTTCCTTTGGAGTCATGGTGAACAATCACTGAAACAACTCTATGATGACATCAACAAGTTCCATCCCACCATCAGACTCACCATAGACTACTCTCCGGAATCGGTTGCATTCTTGGACACACGCATCTCCATTAAGGACGGTCACCTCAGCACCTCACTGTACCGCAAGCCCACGGATAACCTCACGATGCTCCACTTCTCCAGCTTCCACCCTAAACACGTTAAAGAAGCCATCCCCTACGGACAAGCCCTCCGTATACACAGGATCTGCTCGGATGAGGAGGATCGCAACAGACACCTCCAGACGCTGAAAGATGCCCTCATAAGAACAGGATATGGCGCTCGACTCATCGATCGACAGTTCCGACGCGCCACAGCGAAAAACCGCACCGACCTCCTCAGAAGACAAACACGGGACACGGCGGACAGAGTACCCTTCGTCGTCCAGTACTTCCCCGGAGCGGAGATGCTATGACATCTTCTCCGGAGCCTTCAACATGTCATCGATGAAGACGAACATCTCGCCAAGGCCATCCCCACACCCCCACTTTTTGCCTTCAAACAACCGCACAACCTCAAACAGACCATTGTCCGCAGCAAACTACCCAGCCTTCAGGAGAACAGTGACCACGTCACCACACAACCCTGCCACAGCAACCTCTGCAAGACGTGCCGGATCATCGACACGGATGCCATCATCTCACGCGAAAACACCATCCACCAGGTACACGGTACCTACTCTTGCAACTCGGCCAACGTTGTCTATCTGATACGCACGAAGCGCTGCTAGTGGCTTTTGCTACCAAATAAACCTGTTGGACTTTAACCTGGTGTTGTGAGACTTCTTACAGTGTTTACCGCAGTCCAACGCCGGCATCATGGCTACCTGATACGCTGCAGGAAAGGATGTCCCGAGGCATGGTACATTGGGGAAACCATGCAGACGCTACGACAACGGATGAATGAACACCGCTCGACAATCACCAGGCAGGAGTGTTCTCTTCCTGTTGGGGAGCACTTCAGCAGTCACGGGCATTCAGCCTCTGATCTTCGGGTAAGCGTTCTCCAAGGCGGCCTTCACGACACACGACAGCGCAGAGTTGCTAAGCAGAAACTGATAGCCAAGTTCCGCACACATGAGGACGACCTCAACCGGGATCTTGGGTTCATGTCACACTATCTGTAACCCCCCATGACTTGCCTGGGCTTGCAAAATCTCACTAACTGTCCTGGCTGGAGACAATACACATCTCTTTAACCTGTGATTAACCCTCTCTCCACTCACATTGTCTGTACCTGGAGAGACTTGATTACCTGTAAAGACTCGCATTCCATCCATTATCTTGTAATTGAGTTTGTGTCTATCTGTGCCCCGTTTGTGAACCCAACTCCCACTCACCTGATGAAGGAGCGGCGCTCCGAAAGCTCGTGCTACCAAATAAACCTGTTGGACTTTAACCTGGTGTTGTGAGACTACTTACTGTGCTTACCCCAGTCCAACGCTGGCATCTCCTCAAGTTGGACTATTTGTAACTCTACATTCTGCGCCCTCTCATTTCCTTCTCCCCTGTGTACTCTATGAACAGTAAGATTTTTCTGTATAGCGCGCAAAAACAATACTTTTCACTGTATCCCAATACTCGTGACAATAATAAATCAAATCAGATCACTCCCTCCACCACCGACGCTCAGTAGCAGCAGTGTGTACCATCTACAAGATGCACTGCAGCAATTCACCAAAGATCCTCAGACAGCACCTTCCAAACCCACGACCACTTCCATCTAGAAGGACAAGGGCAGCAGATACATGGGAACACCCCCACCTGCAAGTTCCCCTCCAAGCCACTCACCATCCTGACTTGGGAATATACCAGCCGTTCTTTCACAGTCGCTGGGTCAAAATAGAATCATAGAATCCCTACAGTGCAGAAAGAGGCCATTCGGCCCATCGAGTCTGCACCGACCACAATCCCACCCAGGCCCTATTCCCATAACCACACATATTTACCCTGCTAATCCCCCTGACACTAGGGTCAATTTAGCACGGCCAATCCAACCTAACCCGCACATCTTTGGATCCTGGAACATCCTCCCTAACAGCGCTGTGGGTGTACCTACATCTCAGGGACTGCAGCGATTCAAGAAAGCAACTCACCACCACCTTCTCATGGGGCAGTTAGGGATGGGCAATAAATGCTGGCCGAGCCAGCGATGCCAACATCCCAGCAAAGAATAAACAAAGTTGCTGCATTAAATATGAGAACCAGATGTCAACATCTGGCCAGAATTATCATCATATCCCTGAGAGGAGAATTGCAGGCAGCTGCAGAATGTGGCGACTAGGGAACCTTCACAGTAACTTCATTGCAGTGTTAATGTAAGCCTACTTGTGACACTAATAAATAAACTTTGAACTTTAATTTATTGCCCATCCCTAGTTGCCCTTGGAGGGCAGTTGAGAATCAACCACATTGCTGTGGCTCTGGAGTCACATGTAGGCCAGACCGGGTAAGGACGGCAGATTTCCTTCCCTAAAGGGACATTAGTGAACTAGATGGGTTTTTCCGACAATGGTTTCATGGTCATCAGTAGATTCTTAATTCCAGATATTTTTTATTGAATTCAAATTCCACCATCTGCTGTGGCGTGATTCGAACCCGGGTCCCCCAGAACATTCGCTGAGTTTCTGGATTCATAAAAACCAAAAGAGAAAATGCTGGAAAATCTCAGCAGGTCTGGCAGCATCTGTAAGGAGAGAAAAGAGCTGACGTTTCGAGTCCGGATGACCCTTTGTCAAAGCTAAAAGGCATCGAAAGTGGGAGATATTTATACTGCAGGGGGAGGGAATGAAAGATGAGTCATAGCCACAGAAACCAGGGGAAAGGCTGCTAATGGCAGCCCATAGAGAGAATAAAGGGTGTTTTTCACACAGAGGGTGGTGGGCGAGTGGAATTGGCTGCCGTCAGTGGTGGTGGAGGCAAACTCAATAGGGTCTTTTAAGAGACTCCTGGATGAGTACGTGGAGCGTAATAGGATGGAGGGTTATAGGTAGGTCTAGAAGGTAGGGATGTGTTCGGCACAACTTGTGGGCCGAAGGGCCTGTTTGTGCTGTAATTTTTCTATGTTTCTATGAATGGCCAACCGGCAGAGAAGCTGAAATCAGAGGGGAAGCTGTGACAGATGAAGAACAGTGACTTCATTGCAGTGTTAATGTAAGCCTTACTTGTGACTAATAAATAAACTTTAACATAGAAATCATAGAAACCCTACAGTGCAGAAGGAGGCCATTCGGCCCATCGAGTCTGCACCTACCACAATCCCACCCAGGCCCTACCCCCACATATTTACCCACTAATCCCTCTAACCTACACATTTTAGGATTCTAAGGGGCAATTTTTAACCTGGCCAATCAACCTAACCTGCACATCTTTGGACTGTGGGAGGAAACCGGAGCACCCGGAGGAAACCCACGCAGACACGAGGAGAATGTGCAAACTCCACACAGACAGTGACCCGAGCCGGGAATCGAACCCGGGACCCTGGAGCTGTGAAGCAGCAGTGCTAACCACTGTGCTACCGTGCCTACATCCAGGGAGGTGAAGAGAAAGTAAGTCTAGCGATGGCCTAGTGCCATTAACGCTGGTCTATTAATCCCAAATTCCCCTTTGCTTCCCTTTTTCCTCAGTTTTACCTCTCTCCCACCCATCTCCCTTGAAAATCCCCCAGTCGCCACACTCCTGTTCGGGTAACACTGAGGGCCGACGCCCCCTAACCAGCACGTCTTTCGGACTGTGGGAGGAAACCGGAGCACCCGGAGGAAACCCACGCAGACACGGGGAGAACGTGCAAACTCTGCACGGACAGTGACCCGAGCCGGGAATCGAACCCGGGTCCCTGGCACCATGAGGCAGCAGTGCTAACCCGCTGTGCCACCGTGCCGGCCCAGGGAAGGTGCTGCCCTTCAGGGTGCAATATCCCAGCCACACAGCCAGAAAGATTCACCCTTACGGTATATCCGCGCATGGGAACAGACTAAATTGTGCTGGTATTTTACTCCCTGTCATACACACCTGCTCTGATCCCACTCCCCCACTCGCTCCATCCCCTCTGTGCTATCCCCCCTTCAAAATATTTTTGGCATTCCTTCCAAGTCAGTAATTGTCAGAAAGCACACACCCTTGTAACTGTCTCAGTTAGTCGCTCCAACGCCACCATGTCTGAACGTTCAAAGTCCTCTTCCTGCATCTGAAGCACATAAATCGAGGCCGACACACCCTGTGCAGCGCTGAGGGAGTGCCGCACTGTCAGAGGGTCAGTGCTGAGGGAGCGCCGCACTGTCAGAGGGTCAGTGCTGAGGGAGTGCCGCACTGTCAGAGGGTCAGTGCTGAGGGAGCGCCGCACTGTCAGAGGGTCAGTGCTGAGGGAGTGCCGCACTGTCAGAGGGTCAGTGCTGAGGGAGTGCCGCACTGTCAGAGGGTCAGTACTGAGGGAGTGCCGCACTGTCAGAGGGTCAGTGCTGAGGGAGCGCCGCACTGTCAGAGGGTCAGTGCTGAGGGAGTGCCGCACTGTCAGAGGGTCAGTGCTGAGGGAGCGCCGCACTGTCAGAGGGTCAGTACCGAGGGAGTGCCGCACTGTCAGAGGGTCAGTGCTGAGGGAGCGCCGCACTGTCAGAGGGTCAGTGCTGAGGGAGTGCCGCACTGTCAGAGGGTCAGTGCTGAGGGAGTGCCGCACTGTCAGAGGGTCAGTGCTGAGGGAGTGCCGCACTGTCAGAGGGTCAGTGCTGAGGGAGTGCCGCACTGTCAGAGGGTCAGTGCTGAGGGAGTGCCGCACTGTCAGAGGGTCAGTGCTGAGGGAGTGCCGCACTGTCAGAGGGTCAGTCCTGAGGGAGTGCCGCACTGTCGGAGGGTCAGTGCTGAGGGAGTGCCGCACTGTCAGAGGGTCAGTGCTGAGGGAGTGCCGCACTGTCAGGGGGTCAGTGCTGAGGGAGTGCCGCACTGTCAGAGGGTCAGTGCTGAGGGAGTGCCGCACTGTCAGAGGGTCAGTGCTGAGGGAGTGCCACACTGTCAGAGGGTCAGTACTGAGGGAGTGCCGCACTGCCACTGCTGAGGTCCATCAGATGACATCCTAAAGCGAAGCGCGCTCAGGTGGTTCCTGTGGCACCAACTTAAAGAAGAGGTGAGGTGAGAGTGACAGCCCTTGACATCAAGGCAGTATTCAACTGGGTGTGGCATCGCTCCTAACGAAACTGGGATCAATGGGTATCGGGGACAAACTCTCCGCTGGTTAGAGTCACACCTGGTACATAGGAAGATGGTGGTGGTTGTGGAGGGTCAGTCATCTCAGCTCCAGGACATCTCTGCAGGAGTCCCTCAGGGTGATGTCCTTGGCCCAACCATCTTCAGTAGCTTCATCAGTGACCTTCCCTCCCTCAGAAGTGAGGATGTCTGCCGAGGATTGCATAATGTTCAGCACCATTCGCGACTCGTGAGATGCCGAAAGAAGTCTCACAACACCAGGTTAAAGTCCAACAGGTTTATTTGGTAGCAAATACCATAAGCTTTCGGAGCGCTGCTCCTTCGTCAGATGGAGTGGAAATCTGTTCTCAAACAGGGCACAGACACAGAAATCAAGTTACAGAATACTGATTAGAATGCAAATCTCTACAGCCAGCCAGGTCTTAAAAGGTACAGACAATGTGGTTGGAGGGAACATTAAACACAGGTTAAAGAGATGTGTATTGTCTCCAGACAGAACAGCTAGTGAGATTCTGCAAGACCAGGGGCAAGCTGTGGGGGTTACTGATAATGTGACATAAATCCAACACTGTTCTGCTTAGCCATGAGATGGAGATGCCGGCGTTGGACTGGGGTGGACACAGTAAGAAGTCTCACAACACCAGGTTAAAGTCCAACCGGTTTATTTGGAATCACGAGCTTTCGGAGCGCGCTGTTGTGAGACTTCTTACTGTGCCCAAGTCCAACCCCGGCATCTCCACATCAGATACTGAAGCAGTCCATGTTCAGATGCAGCAAGATCTGGACAATATCCAGGCTTGGGCTGACAAGTGGCAGTAACATTCGCGCCACACAAACGCCAGGCAATAACCATCACCACCAAACACCGGCCTTGTCAGAGATGTTCACGCCAGCGAACAAATTTACTGTAACAACAAGAGCGATGTCCCCAGTGTAGCCAGGATTCTCCACTCCCGGACACCCCCGCTGCCAACTCAGCCCAAACGCCATTCGCCCCAGCGGGACTGGAGAATCCCAGCTTGGGGGGGGGGGGGGGGGGCGAGGTCGGAGAACCCGACCCTTCATTTCCTCATTGCTGTCTGTGGGATCTTGCTGTGCACAGGCTGCCGTTTCCCACTTCGCAACTTCGGAACGTGCTGCGGATCGCTTTGGGATGTCTTCTGATCTTGAAAGGCGCTATAACAATGCAAACCTTTCTTCTCCATCTCCTGAATGTTAAGTGACCCGTTGAGTCTGCCCCGAGCGAAGGTGGCAGGTCAGAGGTTATTATGACAAAGTTTCTCTTACACTGCGGAGGGGCTGTGCGTCATTGGAGCAAATGGTCGTGGAGAGACCGGGTGAGTGCTGTGGGGGGGAGGGTTAGAGGGGGCCAACGGAGAAGTATATCCACTACTTTTTGGGCGGCGTGGCGGCACAGTGGTTGGCACTGCTGCCTCACAGTGCCAGGGATCCGGGTTCGATTCCGGCCTTGGGTCACTGTCTGTGTGGAGTTTACATGTTCTCCCCGTGTCTGCGTGGGTTTCCTCCGGGTGCTCCGGTTTCCTCCCACACTCCTAAGATATACAGGCTAGTTGGATTGGCCATGCTAAATTGCCCATTCGTGTCCAAAGATGTGCAGGTTAGATGGATTGGCCATGCTAAATTGCCCCTTAGTGTCCCAAGATCTGCTGGTTAGGTGGATTGGCCGTGCTAAATTGCCCCTTAGTGTCCAAAGATGTGCAGGTTAGGTGGATTGGCCGTGCTAAATTGCCCCTTAGTGTCCCAAGATCTGCTGGTTAGGTGGATTGGCCGTGCTAAATTGCCCCTTAGTGTCCCAAGATGTGCAGGTTAGGTGGATTGGCCATGCTAAATTGCCCCTTAATGTCCAAAGATGTGTAGTTAGGTGGATTGGCCATGCTAAATGGCCCCTTGATGTCCAAAGATGTGTAGGTTAAGTGGATTGACCATGCTAAATTGCCCCTTAGTGTCAGAGGGAGATTAGCAGGGTAAATACATGGGGTTGCGGGAATAGGGGCCTGGGTGGGATTGTTGTCGGTGCAGGCTCGATGGGCTGAATGGCCTCCTTCTGCACTGTCGGGATTCTATGATCCTAATCTCGAACCTTCATCCAGAAACACCCTCAATCCAGCTCCCTGTGCAGTCCAAACGGAGGGAATTCGGAGACGGGGGGGGGGGGGGGGTAAAAACAGAGGATGTGTGGTTTATAACTGGAGGAATGGGTAAGTATGCAATCAGGGGATTGAAGGAGTGAAGCATTGCGTCCGTACCTCCTGCTGAAATGCTCATTTCCACACAAGCGGCTTGATAAAAGCGTCCAAATGGAAAAGCTCATCCTTTTCTGAGCGCAGTGTGATAAAGCCTAATTAAATTGCGACGCTGGGCTGCCTCTTCTACCATTTCCATACCGAGTTCTGTAACAATGTCAGCCCGCATCAATCATTCATGCCTCAACTATGAGCTCGCAACTGGTTCCCATGACAACCCCTTCCTACTGCGTGAGACTGTTAGAATTTATTTCTCGACTTCCATCAGGTTTTCTCTCTCTCGTTTTTCTTCTGTTGCTGTGTGTGTGTGTGGGGGGGGTTTATCAGACGGAGGTGATTGGAATGTTTGAACCGGTGAAGTTGGAATGACTCTGCTGTTTGCTCTCTCTCTATAAATACAGACAGTACCTTATACCCCCGCAAATTAAAGACACCAGAATCCATTCCTTAGTCCCTCCCTCAACAACATTGTCAAGTTATCAGGAATGAAATCTGTGCGACCACACCTTCTATTGCGTTTAACCCTTTACTGTGTCGCTGCAATGTACTTGATTTTATTTCCAACTTGATTTGATTTATTATTGTCACATGTATTAACATACAGTGGAAAGTATTGTTTCTTCACTGGCCATACAGGCACATACAGGCACAGGATATTCTGGAGGGTCATACAGGCACAGGATATTCTGGAGGGTCTGAAAATAGATAAATCCCCTGGTCCGGATGGGATTTATCCAAGGATTCTCTGGGAGGCAAGAGAAGTGATTGCAGAGCCTCTGGCTCTGATCTTCAGGTCGTCGTTGGCCTCTGGTATAGTACCAGAAGATTGGAGGTTAGCGAATGTTGTCCCATTGTTTAAGAAGGGGAACAGAGACTTCCCCGGGAATTATAGACCGGTGAGTCTCACTTCTGTTGTCGGCAAGATGTTGGAAAAAATTATAAGGGATAGGATTTATAGTTATTTGGAGAGTAATGAATTGATAGGTGATAGTCAGCATGGTTTTGTGGCAGGTAGGTCGTGCCTTACTAACCTTATTGAGTTTTTTGAGAAAGTGACCAAGGAGGTGGATGGGGGCAAGGCAGTGGACGTGGTATATATGGATTTTAGTAAGGCGTTTGATAAGGTTCACCATGGTAGGCTTCTGCAGAAAATGCAGATGTATGGGATTGGGGGTGATCTAGGAAATTGGATCAGGAATTGGCTAGCGGATAGGAAACAGAGGGTGGTGGTTGATAGTAAATATTCATCATGGAGTGCGGTTACAAGTGGTGTACCTCAGGGATCTGTTTTGGGGCCACTGCTGTTTGTAATATTTATTAATGATCTGGATGAGGGTATAGTTGGGTGGATTAGCAAATTTGCTGATGACACCAAAGTCGGTGGTGTGGTAGACAGTGAGGAAGGGTGTGGTAGTTTGCAGGAAGACTTAGACAGGTTGCAAAGTTGGGCCGAGAGGTGGCGGATGGAGTTTAATGCGGAGAAGTGTGAGGTAATTCACTTTGGTAGGAATAACAGATGTGTTGAGTATAGGGCTAACGGGAGGACTTTGAATAGTGTGGAGGAGCAGAGGGATCTAGGTGTATGTGTGCATAGATCCCTGAAAGTTGGGAATCAAGTAGATAAGGTTGTTAAGAAGGCATATGGTGTCTTGGCGTTTATTGGTAGGGGGATTGAATTTAGGAGTCGTAGCGTTATGTTGCAACTGTACACAACTCTGGTGCGGCCGCACTTGGAGTACTGTGTGCAGTTCTGGTCCCCACATTACAGGAAGGATGTGGAGGCTTTGGAGAGGGTGCAGAGGAGGTTTACCAGGATGTTGCCTGGTATGGAGGGGAGATCCTATGAGGAGAGGCTGAGGGATTTGGGATTGTTTTCGCTGGAAAGGCGGCGGCTAAGAGGGGATCTTATTGAAACATATAAGATGATTAGAGGTTTAGATAGGGTGGATAGTGATAGCCTTTTTCCTCTGATGGAGAAATCCAGCACGAGGGGGCATGGCTTTAAATTGAGGGGGGGTAGTTATAGAACCGATGTCAGGGGTAGGTTCTTTACCCAGAGGGTGGTGAGGGATTGGAATGCCCTGCCAGCATCAGTAGTAAATGCGCCTAGTTTGGGGGCGTTTAAGAGATCCGTAGATAGGTTCATGGACGAAAAGAAATTGGTTTAGGTTGGAGGGTCACAGTTTTTTTTTAACTGGTCGGTGCAACATCGTGGGCCGAAGGGCCTGTTCTGCGCTGTAATGTTCTATGTTCTATGTTCTATGTTCATACAGGCAAAGCATACCGTTCATAGAGAAGGAAAGGAGAGAGTGCAGAATGTAGTGTTACAGTCATAGCTAGGGTGTAAAGAAAGATCAACTTGATCTGATTTGAGTCATTATTGTCACATGTATTAGTGTACAGTGAAAATATTGTTTTTTGCGCGCTATACAGGCAAAGCATACCGTTCATAGAGAAGGAAAGGAGAGAGTGCAGAATGTAAGTATTACAGTCATAGCTAGGGTGTAGAGAAAGATCAACTTAATCTGATCTGATTTGATTTATTATTGTCACATGTATTAGTGTACAGTGAAAAGTATTGTTTCTTGCGCGCTATACAGACAAAGCATACCGTTCATAGAGAAGGAAAGGAGAGAGTGCAGAATGTAAGTGTTACAGTCATAGCTAGGGTGTAGAGAAAGATCAACTTAATGCGAGGTAGGTCCGTTCAAAAGTCTGACAGCAGCAGGGAAGAAGCTGTTCTTGAGTCGGTTGGTACGTGACCTCAGACTTTTTTATCTTCCCGGAGGAAGAAGGTGGAAGAGAGAATGTCCGGGGTGCGTGGGAGTCCTTGATTATGCTGGCTGCTTTGCCGAGGCAGTGGGAAGTGTAGACAGAGTCAATGGATGGGAGGCTGGTTTGCGTGATGGATTGGGCTACATTCACGAACTTTAGTAGTTCCTTGCGGTCTTGGGCAGAGCAGGAGCCATACCAAGCTGTGATACAACCAGAAAGAATGCGTTCTATGGTGCATCTGTAAAGGTTGGTGAAAGTCGTAGCGGACATGCAAAATTTCCTTAGCCTTCTGAGAAAGTAGAGGCGTTGGTGGGGCTTTCTTAACAATAGAGTCGGCATGGGGGGGACCAGGACAGGTTGTTGGTGATCTGGACACCTAAAAACGTGAAGCTCTCGACCCTTTCCACTTCATCCCTGTTGATGTGGACAGGGGCATGTTCTCCTTTACGCCTCCTACATACAATGGGGCCCCTGTTCCCAAGGCCTAGTCCGATCAGGAGCAGGGTACAAGTCACCTCAATAGCTTGGTCCTTGCTCAGGTTCACAGGCCTCTATAAGCTCACAGTCCCAAGCACTCCGCCTCCCTCCTATATCAAACATTTCTCTCCCACTCCTGTTTCCCGAGAGGGAACGCACTGATTTCTGAAACAATGGCCCCCAACATGGCTCAAAAAAATAGGATGCATTTATATAGCCCCGTCAGTGTAGTGAAATGTCCCAAAATGCTTCACAGAAGCATCATTGACGCGGAATTCCTGCACTGCGGCCATTCAGCTCCGCCTATCTGCCCTGACTCTCCGACCGAGCATCTTACCCAGGCCCTATCCCTGTAACCCTACGTACTTACCCTTCTAATCCTAATGACCCCTCGTCCCAGAATGCCCCACAAGAGGAAGCTCCACGTCTACTTTATCCATACCTTTTATCATCTTGTATACCTCAATTTGATCTCCCCTCATTCTTCTAAATTCCAGAGAGTCTCGGCCTATGGCAGGGTGAATATGAGGGGTTATGGGAATAGGGCCTGGGTGGGATTGTGGTCGGTGCAGATGCAATGGGCTGAATGGCCTCCTTCCGCACTGTGGGGATTCTATGATCATTCTGCTAAACCCCAGGGTGGAAGCGGTCCAATCTATTCAATCAGGGGACGATCCCACATTCCAGGATCCGATGTAAAAATGTTTGCTCTTTTGAAAGCGTTGGACTTTTCCAATCTTTCACACAGGCCCAGCAGGGATCAGAGTGTCTTGGCAGGAGGGTTAGACACCTCCGCACTCTCACTTCACACTGATTCACACCTCTTACAGCCAGGAGACAATCCGGAGAACACTTCAAACACTTTCCCTGGCAACCTATTGAGCCGGCTTCGCAAAGCGTCCCAGGATATTGCTGAGGACTGGGAACGCTGGGCGATGGCGGGGGGGAGGATGTTGTTCAGGGTCTTGTGAGGAGACCATATGACCCCTTGAACCTGCTCTGCCAATCCAACATGGCTGACCTGTGACCTCCCCCACATCCCTGGCGACCCCTGCAAAGCGTCACAAGATCCTGCCAGCGGCCAATAGCGAGCCACCTACACTGCCGGAAAAGACGCCATGGTCGGTGGGGTGGGTGTGGAAAATCCCACCTTTTGTGTGTGAAAGCATTCCCTAACTTCACTCCTAATAAATCTGCCTCTTACCTTTAGACTCACACTCCACCCCCCCCCCAACCTTCCCCCTCCCTTCCCCCCTTCCCCCACCCCAAACTACCGGGAATAGCCTTCCAATCTCCAACCGCTTAATATCTTGAAAAATTCCATCAATTCACCCCTTAGTCTTTGAAATTCCAGGGAATCCTGGCTTGCGTTATCTCTCCTTGTACCTTAACCGTTGGAATCCCGGTCTTATTCTGGTAAATCTGCGCGAACTCCCTCCAATGACAATTGGCACAGCGGTTAGCACTGCTGCCTCACAGCGCCAGGGACCCAGCTCGATCCCCGGCCTCGGGTCACTGTCTGTGCGGAGTCCGCACATTCTCCCCGTGTCTGTGTGGGTTTCCTCCGGGTGCTCCGGTTTCCTCCAAAAGATGTGCTGGTTAGGGGCGTTGGCCGTGCTGAATTCTCCCTCAGTGTACCCGAACAGGCGCTGGAGTGTGGCGACTAGGTGATTCACAGTCCATATTCTCCAAACCAGGCAACGTCCTGGTAAATCTCTTCTGCACGCTTTCCAATGCAATAACTTCATTGCGGTGTTAATGTAAACCGACTTGTGACACTAACAAATAATCTATCCTGCCTAAGGGGTGATGCCCAGAACTGTGCACAGTGACTGAGGGTATAGTCTAACCAGGACTTTGTAAAGATCATAGAATCCCTACAGTGCAGAAAGATGCCATTCGGCCCATCTAGTTTGCACTGACAACAATCCCACCCCAGGCACTATCCCCACAACCCCACACATTTACCCCGTTAATCCCTCTGACCCACACACCCTGGGACACTAAGGGGCAATTTAGCACGGCCAATCTCCCTACCTGCACATCTTTGGACTGTGGGAGGAAACCAGAGCACCCGGAGGAAACCCACGCAGACACGGGGAGAATGTGCAAACTCCACACAGACAGTGACCCAAGCCGGGAATCGAACCCGGGTCCCTGGCGCTGTGAGGCAGCAGTGCTAACCACTGTGCTACCGTACCCGCCCCAATGTGTAAATAGAAGAGAATGGAAAGATGAAGAATGAACCCTCGTATTTGATTCTTCCGGATAGAAAGACCAGCTCGTTTGGGGATACAGGAAACATGAGATATTTTCAAGGATGCACAGTCCACTAGGATACTGAGGGTTAATGCACTGTGCACTGGGATTCTGAGGGTTAATTACTGTCCCCTGTGACACTGAGGGTTAATGCACTGTGCACTGGGATACTGAGGGTTAAAGCACTGTCCCCTGTGACACTGAGGGGAATGTGTCCCTTGGGATACTGAGGGTTAATGCACTGCACACTGGGATACTGAGGGTTAGTGCACTGTACACTGGGATACTGAGGGTTAATGCACTGTCCCCTGTGACACTGAGGGTTAATGCACTGCACACTGGGATACTGAGGGTTAATGCACTGTCCTCTGGGATACTGAGGGTTAATGCACTGTACACTGGGACACTGAGGGTTAATGCACTGCGCACTGGAATACTGAGAGTTAATGCACTGTCCCCTGGGACACTGAGGGTTGATGCACTGTCCCCTGGGACTCTGAGGGTTAATGCACTGTACACTGGGATACTGAGGGTTAATGCACTGTACACTGGGATACTGAGGGCTGGTGCACTGTACACTGGGATACTGAGGGTTAATGCACTGTCCCCTGTGACACTGAGGGTTAATGCACTGCACACTGGGATACTGAGGGTTAATGCACTGTCCTCTGGGATACTGAGGGTTAATGCACTGTACACTGGGACACTGAGGGTTAATGCACTGCGCACTGGAATACTGAGAGTTAATGCACTGTCCCCTGGGACACTGAGGGTTGATGCACTGTCCCCTGGGACTCTGAGGGTTAATGCACTGTACACTGGGATACTGAGGGTTAATGCACTGTACACTGGGATACTGAGGGCTAATGCACTGACCCCTGAGATACTGAGGGTTAATGCACTGCACACTGGGATACTGAGGGTTAATGCACTGTCCTCTGGGATACTGAGGGTTAATGCACTGTACACTGGGACACTGAGGGTTAATGCACTGCGCACTGGAATACTGAGAGTTAATGCACTGTCCCCTGGGACACTGAGGGTTGATGCACTGTCCCCTGGGACTCTGAGGGTTAATGCACTGTACACTGGGATACTGAGGGTTAATGCACTGTACACTGGGATACTGAGGGCTAATGCACTGACCCCTGAGATACTGAGGGTTAATGCACTGTACACTGGGATACTGAGAGTTAATGCACTGTACACTGGGATACTGAGGGTTAATGCACTGTCCTCTGGGATACTGAGGGTTAATGCACTGTACACTGGGACACTGAGGGTTAATGCACTGCGCACTGGAATACTGAGAGTTAATGCACTGTCCCCTGGGACACTGAGGGTTGATGCACTGTCCCCTGGGACACTGAGGGTTAATGCACTGTACACTGGGATACTGAGGGTTAATGCACTGTACACTGGGATACTGAGGGCTAATGCACTGACCCCTGAGATACTGAGGGTTAATGCACTGTACACTGGGATACTGAGGGTTAATGCACTGTACACTGGGATACAGAGGGTTAATGCACTGTACACTGGGCTACTGAGGGTTAATGCACTGTACACTGGGATACTGAGGGTTAATGCACTGACCCCTGAGATACTGAGGGTTAATGCACTGTACACTGGGATACTGAGGGTTAATGCACTGTACACTGGGACACTGAGGGTTAATGCACTGCGCACTGGAATACTGAGAGTTAATGCACTGACCCCTGAGATACTGAGGGATAATGCACTATACACTGGGATACTGAGTGTTAGTGCACTGTACACTGGGATACTGAGGGTTAATGCACTGTACACTGGGATACTGAGGGTTAATGCACTGTCCACTGGGATACTGAGGGTTAGTGCATTGTCCCCTGGGATACTGAGGGTTAATGCACTGCACACTGGGATACTGAGGGTTAATGCACTGTCCACTTGGATACTGAGGGTTAATGCACTGTCCACTGGGATACTGAGGGTTAATGCACTGTACACTGGGATACTGAGGGTTAATGTACTGTACACTGGGATACTGAGGGTTAATGCACTGTACACTGGGATACTGGGGGTTAATGCATTGTACACTGGGATACTGAGGGTTAATGCACTGCGCACTGGGATACTGAGGGTTAATGCACTGTACACTGGGATACTGAGGGCTAATGCACTGACCCCTGAGATACTGAGGGTTAATGCACTGTACACTGGGACACTGAGGGTTAATGCACTGTGCACTGGGGCACTGAGAGTTAATGCACTGCGCACTGGAATACTGAGAGTTAATGCACTGACCCCTGAGATACTGAGGGTTAATGCACTGTACACTGGGATACTGAGTGTTAGTGCACTGTACACTGGGATACTGAGGGTTAATGCACTGTACACTGGGATACTGAGGGTTAATGCACTGTCCCCTGGGATACTGAGGGTTAATGCACTGCACACTGGGATACTGAGGGTTAATGCACTGTCCACTGGGATACTGAGGGTTAATGCACTGTCCACTGGGATACTGAGGGTTAATGCACTGTACACTGGGATACTGAGGGTTAATGTACTGTACACTGGGATACTGAGGGTTAATGCACTGTACACTGGGATACTGAGGGATAATGCACTATACACTGGGATACTGAGTGTTAGTGCACTGTACACTGGGATACTGAGGGCTAATGCACTGACCCCTGAGATACTGAGGGTTAATGCACTGTACACTGGGATACTGAGGGTTAATGCACTGTCCCCTGGGATACTGAGGGTTAATGCACTGCACACTGGGATACTGAGGGTTAATGCACTGTCCACTGGGATACTGAGGGTTAATGCACTGTCCACTGGGATACTGAGGGTTAATGCACTGTACACTGGGATACTGAGGGTTAATGTACTGTACACTGGGATACTGAGGGTTAATGCACTGTACACTGGGATACTGAGGGTTAATGAACTGTACACTGGGATACTGAGGGTCAATGCGATGTCACAGCCCAAAGATGTGTAGGGTTAGGGGGATTAGGAGGGTAAATGTGTGGGGTGATGACGGTAGGATGCTCTGTTGGAAAGTCGGTGCAGACCCAATGGGCCGAATGGCCTCCTTCTGCACTGCAGGGATTCTCTGAAACTGTTCTATAAGAACAGCAGACACAGAGGAACACTATCACCTGGAGCTTCCCCTTCCAGCCACTTGCCATCCCGATTTGGAAATATATCGACCGTTCCTTCATTGTCGCTGGGTCAGAATCCTGGGACTCCTTCCCTAACAGCACTGAGGGTGTACCTACACCACTGGGACTGCAGTGGGTTGAAAAGGCAGCTCACCACCACCTTCTCAAGGGACAGTCAGGGATGGGCAATAAATGCTGGCCCAGCCAACCAGCCAATCTCCCACGCTGAACAAATTAATTTAAAACACATATTCCTGCCAACGGGACGATTCAAGTGTCACAGATTTATCAACTTATTTCCTATTTTAAAACCTGCTGGTTGACTGGTTAAAGGAACAATGAAAATAGATTTCATTTTATCTCTGTAATGTTGATAAGTGACTCATATACAGTCGCTGTATAGGACAGGGATTGTATCAGAGCTTGGTTAGACCACACCTGGAGTATTGTGTGCAGTTTTGGTGTCCTTATCTGAGGAAGGATGTCCTTGCTATAGATGGAGCGCAGCGAAGGTTTACCAGGCTGATTCCTGGGATGGCAGGTCTGTCATATGAGGAGAGACTAAGTCGGTTGGAATTCTATTCATTGGAGTTTAGAAGAGTGAGAGGGGATCTCGTAGAAACTTATAAAATTCTAACAGGATTAGATAGGGTAGATTCAGAAAGAATGTTCCCGATGGTGGGAGGAGTCCAGAACTAGGGGTCATAGTTTGAGGATAAGGGGTAAACCTTTTAGGACTGAGGTGAGGAGAAATTTCTTCACCCTGAGGGAGGTGAATGTGTGGAATTCACTCCCACAGAAAGTAGTTGAGATCAAAACATTAAAATCATAGAATCTCCGCAGTGCAGGGGGTGGCACAGTGGTTAGCACTGCTGCCTCTCAGCGCCAGGGACCCGCTTTCGATTCCCAGCTTGGGTCACTGTCTGTGCGGAATCTGCACATTCTCCCCGTGTCTGCGTGGGTTTCCTCCGGGTGCTCCGGTTTCCTCCCACAGGCCAAAGATGTACGGGTTAGGTTGATTGGCCATGCTAAATTTACCCTAATGTTAGGGGGATTAGCAGGATAAATATGTGGGATTATGGGGGTAGGATTGTTGTTGGTGCAGACTCGATGGGCCGAATGGCCTCCTTCTGTACATATATATACAATCCCTACAGTACAGAAGGAGGCCATTTGGCCCATCAAACCTACACCGACAACAATCCCACTCAGGCCCTATTCCCCGTAAACCCATGTATTTACCCTAGCTAATCCCCCTGACACTTAGGGGCAATTTAGCATGGCCAATCCACCGAGCCCGCACATCTTTGGGCTGTGGGAGGAAACTGGCGCACCCGGAGGACACCCACGCAGACACGGGGAGAATGTGTAAACTCCACACAGACAGTGACCCAGGCTGGGATCGAACCCGGGTCCCTGGAGCTGTGAGGCAGCAGCGCTAACCACTGCGCCACCATGCCACCCCTATGTGTGAGTTCAAGAAGAAATTAGATATAGTTTTTGGGGCTAAAAGGATCAAAGGGATATGGGGGGGGGGGGTGAAGGGGGGGTCAGGATATTAAATTTGATGATCAGCCATGATCAAAATGAAAAAAAAAAATTAAGGAAAATTAATAAGTCTTTGTGGTATAAAGGCTATATGGGTATCCAGAACAATATTCATATCAAGGCGGCATGGTGGTATAGTGGTTAGCACTGCTGCCTCACAATGCCAGGGACCCGGATTCAATTCCGGCCTCAAGTCACTGTCTGTGTGGAGTTTGCACGTTCTCCCCATGTCTGCGTGGGTTTCCTCCGAGTGCTCTGGTTCCTCCCAAGTTCAAAGATGTGTGGGTTAGGTTGATTGGTCATGCTAAATTGCCCCGTAGCATCAGAGGGATTAGCAGTGTAAATATGTGGGGTTACAGGAATAGGGCCTGGGTGGGATTGTGGTCGGTGCAGACTTGATGGGCCGAATGGCCTCCCTCTGCACTGTAGGGATTCTATGATTCTATAATAGTGGGACAGGCTCAAAGGGCTGAATGGCCTCCTCCTGCTTCTACTTTCTTATGAAGAGAGATTGGGACAAACTGGACGCGTATTCTCCAGAGTTCCGAAGAATGAGTGGTGATCACATTGAAACCTACAAAATATCGAAAGGAATGGACAGGGGAGATGTGAGTAAGAAGGTTCACTTGGTTGGGGATTCCAGAACCAGGGGGCACAATTGCAACAGAGGGAGGAAGCCACTTGCGACGGGGGTTAGGAGGAGGTTGTGAATCTTTGGAATTCTCTACCCCAGAGGAAGCTCAGTCATTGAGTATGTTTAAAGTAGAGATTGAGCGATGTCCGATCCCCAAGAATGTAAAGGGTTATGGGGATAGTGGATGGAAAAGTGTCCAATCAGAAATGATCATATTGAATAGCGAAGCAAGCCTGATGGGCTGAATGGCCTACTCCTGTTGCTATGTGGGCGGCACGGTGGCCCAGTGGGTTAGCACTGCTGCCTCACAGCGCCAGGGACCCGGGTTCGATTCCCGGCCTCGGGTCACTGTCTGTGCAGAGTCTGCACATTCTCTCCGTGTCTGCGTGGGTTTCCTCCGGTTTCCTCCCACAATCCAAAAGATGTGTGGGTCATGTGGATTGGCCATTAAATTGCCCCTTAGTGCCAGGGGGACTAGTTAGGGTAAATGCATGGGGTTATGGGGATAGGAGCTGGGTGGGATTGTGGTCGGTGCTGACTCGATGGGCCGAATAGCCTTCTTCTGCAGTGTAGGATTCTATGATTCTAGGAGAGCGTGAGATGGGAAGGTTAAAATTTATATCATTTAAAATTTACTATAATTAATAAACCACTGGGCTGCCTTATGGCCGCATGGAAAGATCGATAAATGGGTGCAGAGTGGGCAGGCCTGAAACAGCCAGAACTGACATTTGCATATGCAAATAAGTGGCCTAACAGTTACCTGAGGCTCCTCCCACCTCACACTGTGTGATTGGTTGCCCTCTGGCCAATCCTTGCATCCCTATCATCCTCCCAGGTGTGACGATACTGTGCCTTTAAGAGTGTATTTGGGTCATGTTTCTTGTGCAGGGTTGTTTGAGCGATTTCTTTGATTATCGGTGCTGTTTTGCCTGTACGCAAATGTCTCCATTGTTACTGCAGCAGAATAATTGATCTTAGTTGCTGGAATGTTAGTTTTAATCTGGACTAATGCTGTCCTGGGGTTTTTTTTAGTGTTCCCCTGGGATTTTGCAGAGTGGGGTTTAATTAAATCATAGAATCCCTCCAGTGCAGAAGGAGACCATTCAGCCCATCAAGTCTGTACTGACTCTTACCTAGGCTTACCCTGTAACCCCACGTATTTACAGCGGTAACCTACATATCTTGGGGCAATTTAACATCAACCTAACCTGCATGTCTTTGGGTGGATTGACAGGAAAGATCAAGTGACCAGGTGGAGCTAGGCTTACGCAGAATATTCAAGTCTGGTGCTGTTTGGAGTTGTTGGAGAACAGGGCCTCTCACTTCCCCTCTCTGAAGTTGGAGACTGGAATCTGCCAGAAAATAAGTCTCTTTCTCTGAAGTTCTGCTGTTTGAAGATATATCTGTGGGCAGCACGGTGGCATTGTGGTTAGCACTGCTGCCTCACAGCGCCAGGGACCTGGGTTCGATTCCTAGCTTGGGTCACTGTCTGTGGGGAGTCTGCGCGTTCTCCCCGTGTCTGCGTGGGTTTCCTCCGGGTGCTCCGGTTTCCTCCCACAGTCCGAAAGACGTGCTGGTTAGGGTGCATTGGCCGTGCTAAATTCTCCCTCAGTGTACCCGAACAGGCGCCGGAGTGTGGCAACTAGGGGATTTTCACAGTAACTTCATTGCAGCGTTAATGTAAGCCAACTCCACCACCTGTTGATTCTCTGAGAATCTGCTGTATGAGGATCAGAGGACAGGTGGCTGTCTGGATCTCTGCCCAGAGGTGTTAAAAGGCAGGAAATGTAGCATCCATGTGAGCACATTGGTTTTTTAGGTGCTAATTGGTTCTGAAGAAGGGATTTATATCTATGGGGATATTGCTTAAATTGGAACTATAGAGCTGGATAGCTGTTAAGAATTATATTTTGGCATGTATTTTAATTGATAAAAGTTATGCCAATTCTTCTTGTTATGTTCTAACTGGGTTCTTAAATAAAGTTTGTTTCGGTTAAAGCTCCCGAGTGAGTCACTTGAATCATACCTGGAGTGAAATACCTTATATTCACCCTGATGCCAAAATCCAATGTAAAACTTCGGGTCACTATTCTGAGGAAGAGCTGGGTTGGCCGGGGTAGGGGTCGGTGTTGGGATGATTTACCCTCAAGCGATGTCGCAAAGAGAGACCATCAAGACCGTGGGATCTTGCTGTGCGCAAACGTGCGGCTGCCGCATTTCCTGCAGCAGTGACGTTCCGACAGACGCGGGCGGGCCAGTGGGCGCGCAGTAAGGTCCCACCAACGGCAGCGGCGTGCCGGTGACGAAATAACGTGGGGTCGGGTTGTGGGATCTTGCTGTGCGCGGTTGGGCCGGCGCCTTCCTTGCACGACAACACGTCAGTCGGAGTTTCATCGACCGCAGAACGCTTTGACATTGTCCCGGCAAATCCGAGAAGGAGCCGGCGAGAGGTTTTGATTAAAATAAGGACTCACAGACTCAGGACGCAGGATGTCCCGTGGCTTTTCCGTCCACAGCAATAATCAAATCCAAAATTCTTTATTATTATTATTCTTGGAACTTGCCTGGCACACTGCAGTTTAATAGACACATCACCTACGCAACACAAGTACAGCAATAACACTACCAAAAGACAAAGTTAACCAGTACAGTCATTCTCCTGTTAATATCACGTGAAGCTACAATAGGTTTATTGCGGCATTTTGTTTTTCTCTCCCTGACAATCACGAGTAAATTATTTTCGTTCCGGTGGCCTGCACACGCACACACGCACCCAGGAGAGAAGGCAACACTGAGGTCAGATTGCAATGTCTCACCGCTGGGTTGGGTGCTACGTTTAAAACGGACCCCTGTCCGAGGCGGGACATGTGGATTACTCCCAGTTTAGTCGGCTTTGGAGGCCCATTTCCCCACTCTGGCTGATGGGGACTCCGAGTGTGCATTGATTAGCCTCGGGAACAGCTCCCGCTTCCTATCTCCCCCCGAGAAATCTATTTGACCTTCAAGTTGTCAGGGATTCTGGTATCTGCCCCTTTACAAATTTGCCAAAGTGTTTTTTTAATTAATTTGTGGGACATGGGCGTCGCTGGCTGGGCCAGCATTTATTGCCCATCCCTAGTTGCCCTTGGAGGGCAGTTGAGAGTCAACCGCATTGCTGTGGCTCTGGAGTCACATGTAGGCCAGACCAGGTAAGGACGGCAGATTTCCTTCCCTAAAGGGACATTAGTGAACCAGATGGGTTTTTCCGACAATGGTCATCTTAATTCCAGATATTTTTTGTTGAATTCAAATTCCACTATCTGCCGTGGCGGGATTCGAACCCGGGTCCCCCAGAGCATTAGCTGAGTTTCTGGATTAATAGTCTAGCGATAATAACACTAGGCCTTTTATGTGGTGAGGAGCTCGACGGATGACCTATCAGAGAAAGCCATCGTTGGATCTAACAAGATTCTCCTCAATAATAAAAGTTCTTGTGTCCTCGTTCTGGCAGGGAATTGGAACAGGAGTAGGCCATTTGGCCCCTCGGACCTGCTCTACTATTCAATACGTAATTTAATGGTCTATTGCAACTTTACATTCCTGGTCACAACCCTTATCCCTGGATTAATAGCAAATTAGTGCGGATGCTGGAATCTGAAACCAATAGAGAAAATGCTGGAAAATCTCAGCAGGTCTGGCAGCATCTGTAAGGAGAGAAAAGATGTGACGTTTCCAGTCCAGAGGTTTGACAAAGGGTTAACTGGACGTCAGCTCCTTTCTCTCCTTCCAGATGCTGCCGGACCTGCTGAGATTTTCCAGCATTTTCTCTTTTACCCCTTCATTCTCTTAAGTGTCCAAAAGTCTATCAATCTCGGCCTCAACAACTGAGCTTCCACATCCCTCACTGGAATGGAGAACACCAAACGCCTTGAGTGAAAAAATCTCTCCTCATCTCAGTCCTCAAGGGTCGACCCTACCCCCCGCCCCCCCTCTCTTATCCTGAGATCATCTACCCTCCTCATCTCTTCCCTGCTGGAATGACGCAGAATGGGCTGAATGGCCTCTCTCCGTCATCTGATCAAACCTCTGGAGGTTTTTAAAAAAATGCGTGGAATCTTGTTTGGCTTCGCCTGCCCTTTGACCTCTGACGCTTCATGCGTTCAGGTTTCCGTAGAGAGTGCTCTGGGAGTGACACCATTGGGTCTCCAGTGGCTTTAAGGATTATTACTAAATCTGGATAATGGCCATAAATCAGTGGGTGAGTGAAAACAGAGGGGAAAATAGTCCTTTCAACTTTGTGCTTTAGTGTCTGAGAACATTATTGAGAAAGGAACACCTCTGGACAGGTGAGACTGGTGCTCGGACACTGGGAATTCACCACCAAACCACGTCGTCTGACCACCGCTGCTCCTTCACCAGCCGCCAAGGGTGGCGAGCTTTTGCCCGTAACCCCGCTACCCCCGGGAAGGCCTTAGACTGGCATTGCAGTGGGGGACTGGGAGTGTCAGCCTCTCCTGCGGCCCACCCCTCCTCCCTCAGACGGGCACACGCACCTCAAGCTGGTCAAGCATGGGGTGCGAGGGAGGTTCTCGAGACCGGGTGACCAACATTTCTGACATCAGAGATAGCCCTTGCCCAAGAATGAAGCCATTTACCCCCAGAGAAGTCATCCATCTTTGCTACCACACCATCTTGTTCACTGTCCCCAGAACGCAGGTCCTGGAACCCCAGTTCACTCCCACAGTCACGACTAGATATCCTACGCTGAGACGCCGCTAACACTTTGCAGCTTCAGTACTGGAGCGTATCAAACAAGAAAAATAAAGCGATAATTTCATGTCTAAAAACTTTACATTTTGTTTTCCTTTCACAAGGTTGCAATCGGTTTTACAACATTAACATTTTTTTTTACAGCAATTATTTACTCTGTTTTTCTCTGAAAATGTTTTCTTTTTAAATTTGCTGTTAAATTGTCCGCATCTCTCCCGCAGGCTCCGTCAACCCCGTCAACGTCCCTTCAGCGAAAGTCAAACGCTGGAAGTCTGAAATGAAAACCAGGAAAGGACCGGGGGGGAAAAAACAAAACTCAGCAAGTCTGGCAGCGTCTGCCGAGAGAGGAACGCTGGAGTTACCGTCCAAAGCCCGTATGATTCTGCAGCAGAACTGGGTTTGCAGAAGGGGCTGTGAATTGAGAGAGGCGGATACTCAGCGAGACCTTGGTGTCCTCGTGCATCAGTCGCTGAGAGTAAGCGCGCAGGTACAGCAGGCAGTCAAGAAGGCAAATGGTATGTTGGCCTTCATAGCCAGAGGTTCATAAAATGATGAAGGGGATAGATAGAGTGAACGTTCAAAGACTATTTCCTCGGGTGGATGGAGCTATTACAAGGGGGCATAACTATAGGGTTCATGGTGGGAGATATAGGAAGGATGTCCGAGGTAGGTTCTTTACGCAGAGAGTGGTTGGGGTGTGGAATGGACTGCCTGCAGTGATAGTGGAGTCAGACACTTTAGGAACATTTAAGCGGTTATTGGATAGGCACATGGAGCGCACCAGGATGATGGGGAGTGGGATAGCTTGATCTTGGTTTCAGATAAAGCTCGGCACAACATCGTGGGCCGAAGGGCCTGTTCTGTGCTGTACTGTTCTATGTTTCTATAGCAAGAGGATTTGAGTATAGGGATAGGGATGTTTTGCTGCAATTGTGTAGGGCGTTGGTGAGGCCACACCTGGAGTATTGTGTGCTGTTCTGGTCTCCTTATCTGAGGAAGGATGTCCTTGCTATTGAGAGAGTACAGCGAAGGTTTACCAGGCTGATTCCTGGGATGGCAGGTCTGTCACATGAGGAGAGACTAAATCAGTTAGGATTATATTCACTGGAGTATAGAAGACTGAGAGGGGATCTCATAGAAACTTATAAAATTCTAACAGGGTTAGACAGGGTAGATTCAGAAAGAATGTTCCTGATGGTAGGAGGAGTCCAGAACTAGGGATCATAGTTTGAGGATAAGGGGTAAACCTTTTAGAACTGAGGTGAGGAGAAATTTCTTCACCCAGAGGGTGGTGAATGTGTGGAATTCACTCCCACAGAAAGTAGTTGAGGTCAAAATGTTGTGTGATTTCAAGAAGAAATTAGATTTCGCTCTTGGGGCTAAAGGGATCGAGGGATATGGGGGGAAGGGGGGGATCAGGATATTGAATTTGATGACCAGCCATGATCGAAATGAATGGTGCAGCAGGCTTGAAGGGCCGAATGGCCTCCTCCTGCTTCTAGTTTCTATATTTCTATCTCTTCGTTCCCTACAGTTCCTTTTTGGATTTACAGTGAGCTTTGTTGCATGTGTGAGATTCCGCTACATCTTTCAGAAAGACTCAGGGGTTCCTCGAGATGGGATCTGGGCAAAGATCATCCCTCCACCAACATGACCAGGCAATGGGAAATCAACCTAACCCACACCCCTTTGAGTGTGGGAGGAAACCGGAGCACCCGGAGGAAACCCACGCAGACATGGAAAAAACGTGCAAACTCCACACAAACAGTAACCCAAGCCGGGAATCGAACCCGGGTCCCTGGCGCTGTGAGGCAGCAGTGCCAACCACTGTGCCACCGTGCTGCCCATGGGTTCAAATTCTACATGTCCCTGGCTGAATATATAATTATTTCTGTCCCAAGAACTCCACTGGCATCCTTCCCGGCTCCCTCTCCCCAAACATTCCTGGATTTTTTGGGTCTGTTCGGAGTTGCGTTGGAATCGGCCTAAATTACTTCACTTCCTGTGTGAGCCTGGCCTAGATTTGAGCTGCAGTGACTCTGTCCTCTCTCTGATTGTCTCTGGATTGTGGGATTGAGAGATCCCAGCTCTCTGCACTCCTCTGAACACAGAGAAATCGCCCAAACTGACTCTAGGATTTGCCCCCAGGTCTTTCACAACTGGGCCCCCGTTCCTGAATTCAGATCCGGAAAACGTGGCTTTGTCCTCCTCGGAGCTCAGATTTGCTAAAGAGAGGTGGGAGACAATGATACTGTCACTGGACTCGTATTCCCTGTGGCACTGATGCAGCACGGCGGCACAGTGGTTAGCACCGCTGCCTCACAGTGCCAGGGACCCGGGTTCGATTCCGGACTCGGGTCACTGTCTGTGTGGAGTCTGCACGTTCTCCCCGTGTCTGCGTGGGTTTCCTCCGGGTGCTCCGGTTTCCTCCCACACTCCAAAGATGTGCAGGTTAGGTGGATTGGCCATGCTTAATTCTCCCTTAATGTCCAAAGGTGCGCAGGTTAGGGTGGATTGGCCATGCTAAATTGCCCCTTAGTTCCAAAGATGAGTAGGTTAGGTGGATTGGCCATGCTAAATTGCCCCTTAGTGTCCAAAGATGTACAGGTTAGGTGCATTGGCCATGCTAAATTCTCCCTTAATGTCCAAAGATGCGCAGGTTAGGTGGATTGGCCATGCTAAATTGCCCCTTAGTGTCCAAAGATGTACAGGTTAGGTGCATTGGCCATGCTAAATTCTCCCTTAATGTCCAAAGATGCGCAGGTTAGGTGGATTGGCCATGCTAAATTGCCCCTTAGTATCCAAAGATGTGCAGGTTAGGTGGATTGGCCATGCTAAATTCTCCCTTAATGTCCAAAGATGCGCAGGTTAGGTGGATTGGCCATGCTAAATTGCCCCTTAGTGTCCAAAGATTTACAGGTTAGGTGCATTGGCCATGCTAAATTCTCCCTTAATGTCCAAAGATGCGCAGGTTAGGTGGATTGGCCATGCTAAATTGCCCCTTAGTGTCCAAAGATGTACAGGTTAGGTGCATTGGCCATGCTAAATTCTCCCTTAATGTCCAAAGATGCGCAGGTTAGGTGGATTGGCCATGCTAAATTGCCCCTTAGTATCCAAAGATGTGCAGGTTAGGTGGATTGGCCATGCTAAATTCTCCCTTAATGTCCAAAGATGCGCAGGTTAGGTGGATTGGCCATGCTAAATTGCCCCTTAGTGTCCAAAGATGTGCGGGTTAGGTGCATTGGCCATGCTAAATTCTCCCTTAATGTCCAAAGATGCGCAGGTTAGGTGCATTGGCCATGCTAAATTCTCCCTTAATGTCCAAAGATGCGCAGGTTAGGTGGATTGGCCATGCTAAATTGCCCCTTAGTGTCCAAAGATGCGCAGGTTAGGTGGATTGGCCGTGCTAAATTGTCCCTTAATGTCCAAAGATGTGCGGGTTAGGTGCATTGGCCATGCTAAATATCCCTTTAGTGTTCAAAGATGTGCGGGTTAAGGGGATTGGTCATGCTAAATGCTTGGGGTTACGGGGATAGGGCAGAGGGTGGGGCCTGGGTAAGATCCTCCTTTGGAGAGCAAGGGCAGACTTGATGGGCCGATTGGCCTCCTTGTGCACTGTGGGGATTCTATGGTTCTGCGGATGGGGAATAAATGCTGCCTTTGTCAGCGACACCCGCATCCCATGAAAGAATTTTTAAAACTCAAAATAAGCCTTTGAGGCAACATCTCTGAAGGTTCCAAATCGGCCACTGTTCCTCCCCAAGCTCGCCTCAACTCACTGAGGGGAAAGTCACAACCACATCCAGATGTGCTTCACAGGGGCAGCCAGTGGCCTCTGCAGCTGCCTGAGTAAACTCAACATCTGGACATTGCCCGAAGGCTCGAGACTCCATACGAGTCTCCGGATCCACAGGGAATCTCTGGATCCACGGAAAGTCTCCAGATCCACAGAAAGTCTCCAGATCCACAGAAAGTCTCCAGATCTACACAGAATCTCTGGATCAGCAGAGAGTCTCCAGATCTACAGGGAATCTCCGGATCCAGAGGGAATCTCTGGATCCACTGAGAGACTCCAGATACACAGAGAAGTCCCAGATCCACAGAAAGTCTCCGGATCCACAGGGGATCTCCGGATCTACAGGGAATCTCTAGATCCACAGGGAATCTCTAGATCCACAGGGAATCTCCGGATCTACAGGGAATCTCCGGATCCACAGGGAATCTCCGGATCTACGGGGAATCTCCAGATCTCAGGAAATCCCCGGATCTGCGGGGAATCTCTGGATCGACAGGAATCTCCGGATCCACAGAACAGGTAATCTGTGGATCCACAGGGAATCTCCGGATCAACAGGGAGTCTCTGGATCCAAGGCAGTTCAGACAAGAATCAAAGGTTTTTCCAGGGGATCCGAGGTGAGGGCGTGGTGATGGGTCGGGGAAATGTTTGGAAGGTGGGAACAGCTGGAATCTTTCACTCAGGTCCTGTAGACAGGGACAGAGATTTGGGAACCGGGGGATAGAGGGAGGCCTGACTGGATTAACAATGTCAAGAGCCCGTTGCCATTGGGAAGTGACTGAGGGAGCCAGGTATGTTACGATCAATCTTTTAAAAAAAACACATATCCAATTCATTCTGCCCTACGAGAGAGAGAGAGAGATACCGGCAAGTTAACAGCAGCAAGCCAGTTCAAAACACAAACCAGTTCCACATTGCAGGTGACGGCACACACAACACAATGGCAAAAACACTGGTGAAATGATCGCATTCTCTCCAATCCAGGCTCAATCACAACAACACAGGGTTCAAAGCCACTCTGTCCCTTAGCATCCACGTGCTTTATCTGCAACTTGTAAACCCACACCCTGCAAAATAACACAAGGACGTCCAAACGAAGCCAGGAATTGGCGGGAGGGTAAGAGGGAGATTTGGAGGAGATTTTGCTCTGGCAACACGTTAACTATAACTTTAGAACAGAGAACAGTCCAGCACAGGAACAGGCCCTTCGGCCCTCCAAGCCTGCCCCGATCATGATGTCTGCCTAAACTAAAACCGCACGCACTTACGGAGTCCGTATCCTTCCATTCCCATCCTCTCCATGATGTGGAGATGCCGGCATTGGATTGGAGGCGGTAAGAAGTCTCACAACACCAGGTTAAAGTCCAACGGGTTTATTTGGAATCACGAGCTTTCGGAGCGCTGCTCCTTCATCAGGCGAGTGATGAAGGAGCGGCGCTCCGAAAGCTCGTGATTCCAAATAAACCTGTTGGACTTTAACCTGGCGTTGTGAGACTTCTTACTGTGCCCATCCTATTCATCTAGTTGCCCGCTCTATCGTACCCGCTCCCACCACCTCCCCGGGCAGCGCGTCCCAGACATTCACCACCCTCTGTGTAAAAAACACTTACCTCGCACATCTCCTCTAAACTTTCCCCCACGCACCTTAAACCTGTGTCCCCGAGTACTTGACTTTTCCACCCTAGGAAAGAGCATCTGACTATCCACTCTGTCCATGTCCCTCATAATCTTGTCAACCTCTATCAGGTCGCCCCTCAACCTCCGTCGTTCCAGTGAGAACGAACCGAGTTTCTCCAACCTCTCCTTAGTGCTTTACAGTGCCTCTGTTCCCACAGCTGCTGAAACTCGATTTTGAGCCGTTTTTTTTAGTAGTTGCCTCGAGAGTTTGATTATTCTAACTGTTCCCCATCCCCCCCTCCACCCACCCTCTCTGCAGCTGAACAGATCCAAAATGACGCTCTGAATCCTAACTCGCAGCAAAACCCAATGTGCTTGGTGACCTACAGTAGCCCCCAGTTAAGGAACACCTCCATTTAAAACTTCTCCCCGACCTGTTCACAAATCTCTGCATGGCCTCAGACTTCTCTTTATCACTGAGATCTCCTGCAATGCCCCCCCCCCACTCCCCCTGCCTCCGCCCCCACCCCCCCCCCCCCCTGCCCCCGCCTCCCCCAACACTGCGATATCTCCGGAACTAGGGGCTCATAGCTTGACGATAAAGAGTAAACCTTTTAAAGTTTAAACCTTGGCTCCAGTCACTGTCTGTGTGGAGACTGTACCTTCTCCCAGTGTCTGCGTGGGTTTCCTCCGGGTGCTCCGGTTTCCTCCCACAGTCCGAAAGATGTGCTGGTTAGGTGCTAAATTCTCCCTCAGTGTAACCCGAACGGAGTGTGGCGACTAGGGGATTTTCACAGTAACTTCATTGCAGTGTTAATGTAAGCCTTACTTGTGACTAATAAATACACTTGGAACTTCAAGTTTATTTATTAGTGTCACAAGTAGACTTACATTAACACTGCAATGAAGTTACTGTGAAAAATCCCCTAGTCGCCACACTCTGTTCAGGTACACTGAGGGAGAATTTAGCACCTAACCAGCACATCTTTCAGACTGTGGGAGGAAACCGGAGCACCCGGAGGAAACCCACGCAGACACGGGAAAGTGGGTGGACTCAGAAAGAATGTTCCCGATGGTGGGGGGAGTCCAGAACTAGGGGTCATAGTTTGAGGATAAGGGGTAAACCTTTTAGAACTGAGGTGAGGAGAAATTTCTTCACCCAGAGGGTGGTGAATGCGTGGAATTCACTACCACATTGCATGATTTCAAGAAGAAATTAGATATAGCTCTTGGGGCTAAAGGGATCGAGGGATATCGGGATAGAAAGGGGGGGTCAGGATATTGAATTTGATGATCAGCCATGATCAAAATGAATGGCGGAGCAGGCTCGAAGGGCCGAATGGCCTCTTCCTGCTTCTAGTTTCTATGTTTCTCTTCCAATTCCGGCCTCTTGAGTGTGGCTGGTTTCCCCCAATGGTGGCCGTGTCTTCAGCTGAGACCTATTCCCATCCAGATTCCCTCCGGAAGTTTCTGTTCAAACTCTCCCGTTTTTGACCTGTGTCCTTAATAAAGGGTGCTATATAAATGCACGTTTTTCTCTCTCAATTCGCATCTTGAAGCAAAATGCTACTAAATAGTTTTGTTTTTTGCACTTTGGGTCATTTTCTTACGCACGGCGGGGGCTGTTGAGATTCACTCGGAGAATAGCAGGGATGAAGGGTCACAGTTACAAAGGGAGATCGAAGAATCATAGAAGCTAACCGCCATGGGAGGGAGCCATTCAGCCCATCATGCAATGCTAGCCCATTAGTTCCACTCCCCCTTCTCCTTTCCTCATTGCCTTCCAATATTTACCCCTTAAACTCTTTATCCAATTCCCTTCTGAAAGTTCCTATGGAATCTGTTTCCAGCGCCCTTTCAGGCAGTGCCTTCCAGATCATAATCATCATAGAATTCAAATCATAGAATCCCTACAGTGCAGAAGGAGGCCATTCGGCCCATCGAGTCTGCACCGACCACAATCCCACCCTATCCCTATGCATTTACCCTAGCTAGTCCCCCTGACACGAAGGGGCAATTTAGCATGGACAATCCGCCTAACCCGCACGTCTTTCAGACTGTGGGAGGAAACCGGAGCACCCGGAGGAAACCCACGCAGACACGGGGAGAACGTGCAGACTGCACACAGACAGTGACCCGAGGCTGGAATCGAACCCGGGTCCCTGGCGCTGTGAGGCAGCAGTGCTGACCACTGTGCCGCCGTTCCGCCCAATCACTCGCTGTGTTAAAAATATTTCTCCCCAATCTGCTAATTAAATCTGTGTTGGAATGTTTTTTTCACACTAGCTCAGAAGTTCAGGATTAATTTGTTCGAATCATGAAGGATTATAAATGGCGAACAATGATGGGTTGATTCGACTGGGCAGTTGGGGGTTGGTTTAGCTCCGTTAGCTGGACGGCTGGTGAGAGATGCCAACAGTGCGGGTTCAAGTCCCATATCGGCTGAAGTTATTCATGAAGGCCCTGCCTTCTCAACCTTGTCTCTCGGGTTAAATCAGCACCAGTCAACCCAAAGTGGAGTTTTTCGGACTGCGGGAGGAAACCGGAGCACCCGGAGGAAACCCACACGGACACGGGGAGAATGTGCAAACTCCACACAGACAGTGACCCAAGGTTTAAACTTTAAAAGGTTGATTCTTCATCCTCATACTATGACCCTCTATGGTCGTCTGGGACTGTGGCCACGACTTTTTACTGATAAAAGGGTTTAAGATAATCACTCAAAAGAAAAGGACCAACGAGTTCGAAAACCTTTTTCCGCAAAGAGTGGTTCGAATTCTCTGTTGTAGATCAGTGCAGAAGCAGAATAAGTTCTTTGAGAAGTGAATTAAAGAGTTAAAAAGAAATATTAAAGTGTGCGGGGAGCAGGAGAACGGGGATAGAGCAGGCATCTCATGAGGCTGCACAGGCTAGATGGGCTGAATGGCGTGTTGCTTTTGCTGGAACATTCTACTCGGCAAATCTCCCTTTATGAAATGAACTCTCCACGGTAAATTCAACTGCTTTATTCGTGGAACCCAGGTTAATCATAGAATCCCTACAGTGCAGAAGGAGGCCATTCGGCCCATTGAGTCTGCACCCAACCCAGGTCCTATCCCCATAACCCCATATATTTACCCTAGCTAGTCCCCCTGTCACTAAGGTCAATTTAGCACAGCCAATCGACCTAACCCGAAAGCAGGGCCCATTCCTGACAGAACTTAAACTGTATCGGCCTCTTCTCCAGAGGGGGAAGATGGGAAGGGTTGCCTTGAGCTGGTGTTGGGGCGGTGCCCCAGTTCTATGCCCCAATGGAGTTGGCTGTCACACACGTTGCTCTTTCCTTCCCTGCGGCCGCCCAGGTGACGGAACGTTCTGGAGCTGCACTTGAATGTTCCCCACATGCTGAGCTCCTTTGGATGAGGGGTGGTTGGTGGGGTGGGGGGGGTTCTTGGAATCGGGAAGGGATGCCAACTGGTGCCTTCAGGAAGTGACTGGGCCAAGTTGGAGGGCAAGCAATTGGACGAGACGTTTGGAATCTTACAAGAGTGATCGCCGTTCACCAGTGTTAACCAATGAGGAGGGTGAGCCTATTGCCGGTCCCATTTACGTATGTACACATCCGCTGATGAAAATAGTCCCAAAGCAATATCTTAGATATTCTCGCAAGACATCGACGGCAGCTGAAGATCTTGGTTCCTCTTCGCAAGAGGAAGTTTCCAATCATTCAGCCTGGGCAACATCCTCAGACGAAGAACGCTGGGGTTTTTTTTTCAAGAGGGAAGATTTGTTGATGTTCTTGTTGAGGAAGGCGCTGCCTCTGACGACAGGGTTCCCGGGAGCCACGGAAATCGGGGAATGTGGGCTGGATTTCCACTCAGATTTACAAAGGATTCCCGAATCCAATCGCGACTAAGTCAATCTCCTCTCTTGCCTTTGCTGCATTCCTTCTTGGCCGTCAAGGAGCAATGGTGGGGGGGGGGAAGGGAGGGCGGGAGAGAGTACCAAATATATCACAACATGCATTTCCTTTTTACAAAAATCAACTCCTTTTTGACGAAGGGTTAGGGGCGCGGTTACTGCTGTAACTGGCTCCCGCTCAGAAGGATGTTGACCAATAGTTAGTTCAGTTGAACGAAGAACAGAAAAACGTGGCTGTCAAGATCTGTTGACCAGACAGGTCTGAGCTGTAACCGGGGGGGGCCGTCCGCTGACAGTTTGTGCCCACTGTGAGGCTAAAACCCAAATCAAATGCAGCGAGATTATTCCCTCAAAGCTGGCTGGAGCTGCCCGTTGTTAGATTTGCCTTCCTCCGCTTGGAATTGTTGAAGGAGTATTCGAAGACATTTGCTTTAGTAAGTAAAATTAAACCCCCCCCCCCTCCTCCGTCGTTAAAATGTCACGTGTAAAACACCTGTTTACAATCAAGGTACAAGGGTAGAAATTGCCCCAAAATAGCAGCAACTCTGACCTCCGCAAGTCCAAGGTCGCGATCTTGCAACGTTTCGGTGCCTTGTGTCACAAACACGGTCACCTCAGCTGGACGAGGGGCTTGGAAACGTCGCGGTCGCCGGCAGTGTCCCGTAACAACTTTCTGAGCTTTTTTCTCTTTAGGTCAAAGTTATGTAGGCAGAGGCTTTTTCTTTGAGTTGCTGTAAACACAAGTGACAGCTCCAACTGCCTGTGAGTGGGAAACAAGAAACAAAACCCATTGGGCTCGTTAAACACTTCACACAAGCAGAATTCAGTCACTGCCGACATGGCAGAACGACAGAGCTGGGGATCGGAGCGCCACCACTGGCAGGAGGGCACAATTACAGCGTGACACGTTGACATAGAACATTTCCACAGTCATTAGTTTAGCTTATTTATTAGTGTCACAAGGCTTAAGACCATAAGACATAGGAGCGGAAGTAAGGCCATTCGGCCCATCGAGTCCACTCCACCATTCAATCATGGTTGATTTCAACTCCATTTACCCGCTCTCTCCCCATAGCCCTTAATTCCTCGAGAAATCAAGAATTTATCAATTTCTGTCTTGAAGACGCTCAACGTCTCTGAAGACGCTCAACGCCTCAATTAACACTGCAATGAAAATCCCCTAGTCGCCACACGCCTGTTCGGGTTACGCTTGAGGGAGAATTTAGCACGGCCAGTGCGCCCTAACCAGCACGTCTTTCGGACTGCGGGAGGAAACCGGAGCACCCGGAGGAAACCCACGCAGGCACGGGGGAGAACGTGCAAACTCCACACAGTCGCCCAAACCGGGAATCGAACCCAGGTCTCTGGCGCTGTGAGGCAGCGGTGTTAACCACCGTGCCACCGTGCCGCCCCATAGAATCATAGAGTCTCTGCAGTGCTGAAGAGGCCATTCGGCCTATCAAGTCTGCACAAATTCTTCAACAGAGTATCTCACCCAGACCCCCTGCCCCGCTCCATTCCTGTAACCTCACTCATTTAGCATGGCCAATCCACCTACCCTGCACATCTTTGGACACTAAGGGGCAATTTAGCATGGCCAATCCACCTAACCTGCACATGTTTGGACAGTAAGGGGCAATTTAGCATGGCCAATCCACCTAACCTGCACATCTTTGGACACTAAGGGGCAATTTAGCATGGCCAATCCACCTACCCTGCACATCTTTGGACACTAAGGGGCAATTTAGCATGGCCAATCCACCTAACCTGCACATGTTTGGACAGTAAGGGGCAATTTAGCATGGCCAATCCACCTAACCTGCACATGTTTGGACACTAAGGGGCAATTTAGCATGGCCAATCCACCTAACTTGCACATGTTTCGACACTAAGGGGCAATTTAGCATGGCTAATCCACCTAACTTGCACATGTTTGGACACTAAGGGGCAATTTAGCATGGCCAATCCACTTAACCCGCACATCTTTGGAGTGTGGGAGGAAACCGGGGCACCCGGAGGAAACCCATGCAGACACGGGGAGAACGTGCAAACTCCACACAGGCAGTGACCCAAGCCGGGAATCGAACCCGGGTCCCTGGCGCTGTGAGGCAGCAGCGCTAACCCACTGTGCCACCGTGCCAGCCTAATGTGGGGACAAGAATTTAGAGTGGGAAAAGTTGCTGTGCCAAGGCCCACAAAGAAAGCGAGGTTTTGCAGGCAGGAAGCGTATGAATGAGACAGAGATTATTTTGTAATAGATTACCTGCCCGTGGGTTAATGCCAGTGACAAACTCGGAGGAAGGGTTCTTACCTTCAGGGGGGTCCGACATCGGTGGGTTCAGGCAGTACATGTGATAACCCCGATCGCAATCGTCACAGAACAGTAATTGATCCTGTGGGAATGAGTGGATAGTCAAATGTTACATCCGGTCCCAGCAAGACATCATTCGCTGCAAATGGGAACGTGCTGCTGAAGTTTTCCGCCTCCCACTCATCAGGACAAACACAAGAATACCAAATTTCAGACAATCGCAACCATTTATACTGCGGGAGAAAAGGAAGCAGACTGAATCATAGAATCCTGATGTTTCTATACCTCTGGGGGCTAAAGGGATTAAGGGACATGGGGGGAAGGGGAGATATTATCCGGAATTTTACCGTGACGTCCACTCCGGAATCGGGGTGGGCGAGGCTCGCGGAACGGAATTCTCTGTTGGCCCCGGGCTGGATTTTACGAGCCTCACCTGAGCAGGGTCATTGAATTTGATGATCAGCCATGATTAAAATGAATGGGGGAGCAGGCTCGAAGGGCCGAATGGCCTCCTCCTGCTTCTAGTTTCTACATTTCCTATAGTGCGGAGGAGGCCATTTGGCCCATCATGCCTGCACCCACATCAATCCCACCCAGACCTTATCCCCATCCCCCCCACGTATTTACCCTAGCTAGTCCCCCTGTCGCTAAGGGGCAATTTATCATGGTCAATCCACCTAACCCGCACATCTTTGGACTGTGCGAGGAAACCGGAGCACCCGGAGGAAACCCACGCAGACACGGGGAGAATGTGCAAACTCCACACAGACAGTGACCCAAGGCCGGGATCGAACCCGGGTCTCTGGCACCATGAGGCAGCAGTGCTAACCCACTGGGCCACTGTGCAAGTCGAATCTGACTGGCTGAGGAGTTGCTATGGAGAAAGCAACGGGGAACTATTGGTTCCCCAAGTTCCTGGGTAATTAAAAAAGGCACAAGGTTTGAACATATTCCTTTTGTTTGCAGAGGACGGGTTTTTATGTCTGAATGTGTGTCGCTATGTGCAAATGTAAATGAGCCACGTTACGAGTCGTACTGATTGTCTGAAATTAGTCGTTAGCGTTGCTACAAGCGCACTCAGGATTGTTTACTCCCCAAAGAATCAGCGTCCTTTTCTCCTGTAGTGGAGATTGATGAGATTGTTTGAAATTTGGTATTCTTGTGTTTGTCCTGATGAGTATAAGATGAAAAGATTTGGCAACGTCTTTTGTGAAATATGCAGAGTTCCGTATTACCAGGTGACTGGTTGTGGACAATGTCACTCCTACGGTGCTTTAAGTTTAAAAACTAACCCTAACCCTAATTCTGCGCTTCTCAAAGTACGCAATCTTTTAAACCCCGAACAGCAGCTTAAACGTCTCATAATCTCAAAGACTTTGCTCACTGCTGGCATATAGGGCCAGAAGGAGGCCATTCAACCCCTCAAACATGTTCCACCATTCGATCAGATCAGGGCACGCCGATATCTTGATTCCGCTCATAGAAACATAGGAGCTAGGAGGAGGCCATTCGGCCCTTCAAGCCTGCTCCGCCATTCATCACGATCATGGCTGATCATCCAACTCAATAGCCTCATCCTACTTTCTCCCCATAACCTTTGATCCCATTCACCCCAAGTGCTGTATCTAAGAAGTGCCGCTTCTTGAATACATTCAATGTTTTGGCATCAACTACTTCCTGTGGTAATGAATTCCACAGACTCACCACTCTTTGGGTGAAGAAATGTCTCCTCATCTCCGTCCTAAATGGTCTACCCCGAATCCTCAAACTGTGACCCCTGGTTCTGGACTCCCCCACCATCGGGAACATCCTCCCTGCATCTACCCTGTCTAGTCCTGGTGGAATTTTATAAGTCTCTATGAGATCCTCCCCTCTGAAAACAATCCTAACCCAGTCAATCTCTCCTCATACATCAGTCCCGCCATCCCCGGAATCAGCCTGGTAAACCTTCGCTGCACTCCCTCGAGAGCAAGAACATCCTTCCTCAGAAAAGGAGGCCAAAACTACACACGATATTCTAGGTCATCCAGCTTATTTCCATAAACCCTACCCAACAGAAAAATGGAGTAATCTTACTTCTGAAATGTTCGACTGCCTTTGGGGGAAGAGAGTTCCAGACTTTCACCCTCCCCACTTTGTGTGGAGAAGCGCTCTTGACAACTGAACGGCCAAGTGCTTCCTGACATCTCAAAGGCCTGGCTCTAACCTTCAGGTTCCCCCTCCCCGCCTCACACGTTCTGGACTCCACTCATTTCCCCCCCCAACTCCACCCCCACCCAATCACTGCGGCTCACCAGAAGAAACAGTTAATTTCCATGAACTCCTTTAATCATCTCAATTACAATCAGGCCTTAATCTTCCAATTCTCGAGGGAATTACAAATCTAAAACTGTGCAGCTTGTCCTTAGGGTTGAGATCTGGAGATTGTGGCCTCTTGCAGCGAGGGTTGCCAACTCTTCCAAGGCCGGCCTGGAGTCTCCCAGAATTTCATATCCATCTCCAGGACACACGGCCTTGGAGACAAAATCATTGGGATATTCGACAAGAATTGTGTTTTTTTTAACTTTTGTTGACTATTTCTCTTTGCCAGATATCAGAATATTGAAAATGGGGAAGAAGGCTGATTGGTGGACAAGTTAACCATCATCCAATTGGGTAAAGAGCCTTCGTGCTTCCCGATTGGTGCAGGGAGGCCGTACGTCACATGGATGGATGTGTTGGCCGACTAATGGCTGGAGCGTTTTGGGGAAAAGGGGATCATGGAATCCATGGAAAGGTGGAATCATGCAATGGGACTTCCAGGAATATATTCCCGCACAGTTGGGAATGGGCGGCATGGTGGCACAGTGGTTAGCGCTGCTGCCTCACAGCGCCAGGGATCCATATTCGATTCCCAGCTTGGGTCACTGTCTGTGTGGAGTCTGCACGTTCTCCCCGTGTCTGCGTGGGTTTCCTCCGGGTGCTCCGGTTTCCTCCCACAGTCCAAAGATGTGCAGGTTAGGTGCATTGGCCATGATAAATTCTCCATCAGTGTACCCGAACAGGCGCTGGAGTGGGCTTACATTAACACTGCAATGAAGTTCCTGTGAAAATCCCCTAGTCGCCACACGCCTGTTCGGGTACACTGAGGGAGAATTTAGCACGGCCAATGCACCCTAACCAGCACATCTTTCAGACTGTGGGAGGAAACCGGAGCACCCGGAGGAAACCCACGCAGACACGGGGAGAACGTGCAAACTCCACACAGACAGTGACTCAAGCCGGGAATTGAACCCGGGTCCCTGGCGCTGTGAGGCAGCAGTGCTAACCACTGTGCCACCTTGCTGTCCATTAATAATATCTGATAACCAATGTTATCTGATAGCCCTGGTGTGAAGCACCTTGCAATGATAAACTGCATTCAAGATGCTCTCCAAATGTAAGTTATTGCTGGAAATGGGACTGGAAATCTCCCTGCTCAATATTCTGGATCATGTAACCTCACCCCTGATGTTGGCTGCATTTATTTTGTTCCTCACACAATGAACTAGTAAACACTCCCGTGAGAGAAAGACAGCAAACTTTTATTTTAACACGAGCTCAGAAAACCTCTGACCTCGCCCACGGCTGGGATTTTCCAGTCCCGCCCACAGCCAGGATTCTCCAGTCCCGCCGACGGCCAAGATTCTCCAGGCTCAGCTGCGGCTGGGATTCTCCAGTCCCACCCACGGCCAGGATTCTCCAGCCCCGCACGCTGCCAGGATTCTCCAGGCTCGCCCACAGCCAGGGTTCTCCAGACCCGCCCGTAGCCAGGATTCTCCAGTCCCACCCCTGGCCAGGATTCTCCAGCCTCGACCACGGCCGGGATTCCCCAGCCTTGCCCACAGCCGGGATTCTCCAGTCCTGCCCACGGCCAGGATTCACCTGTCCCGCCCATGGCCAGGGTTGCCCAGCCCCGCCCATGGCCAGGATTCTCCAGTCCTGCCCGCTGCCGGGATTCTCCAGTCCCGCCCGCTGCCAGGATTCTCCAGTCCCACTGCAGTGAACGGAGTTCGGACTAAGCGCCATATTCTCCGTTCTCGCTGGCGGGAGCAGACGGGATTGGAAAGTCTCGGGCGAAATTCAAGAAGGGACAGGATTCAATATTCACATTTCGTAGCGTATTCCCTCCATCAACCGACAGCAGCCTGCCCTGCGTCTGCACCCTTCCTGCACTCAATGAATGAAACCAATCAAATGTTGTAGAGTAGATCACAGAATCCCTACAGTGCAGAAGGAGGCCATTCAGCCCATCAAGTCTACACTGACTCTCTGACAGAGCATCCCACCCCCTGCCCTATCGCTGTCACCCTATGCATCCACCCTGCTAATACCCCTAAACTACACATCTTAGGACAGACACTAAGGGGCAATTTAGCTTGGCCAATCCACCTGACCTACACATCTTTGGATACTAAGGGGCAATTTAGCATGGCCAATCCACCTAACCTGCACATCTTTGGACACTAAGGGGCAATTTACCATGGCCAATCCACCTAACCTACACATCTTTGGATACGAAGGGGGAATTTAGCATGACCAATCCACCTAACCTGCGCATCTTTGGACACTAGGGGCAATTTAGCATGGCCAATCCACCTAACCTGCACATCTTTGGACACTAAGGGGCAATTTACCATGGCCAATCCACCTAACCTGCACATCTTTGGACTGTGGGAGGAAACCGGAGCACCCGGAGGAAACCCACGCAGACACGGGGAGTACGTGCAGTCTCCAAGCCAGGAATGGAACCCGGGTCCCTGGCGCTGTGGTTCAGCAGTGCCAACCACTGTGTCACTGTGCCGCCCCTGTAGCTGTGAACTCTCCTCTCGGGGGGATATTAAACACTCGTCTGCCCTCTCTGATGGATGGTTAAGATCCCTTGGTCTCCATTCGAAGGACAGCAGTGGAGTCCTGGCCAATAAATATCCGTCAATCAGCATCTCAAACAGATGAAGCCAATCGTTTGCATCGTTGCTGTTTGTGGGATCTTGCTATGCGTGAATTGGCTGTGTCGTTGCCGACATTAACGCAGTGAACGCACTTTCAAAAGCAACCATTGGTTGTAAAACAGGTTGACATTAAGGTGAGGCAATGGCCTAGTGGTATTATCGCTAGACTATTAATCCAGAAACTCAGCTAATGTTCTGGGGGACCCGGGTTCGAATCCCGCCACGGCAGATGGTGGAATTTGAATTCCATAAAAAGATCTGGAATTAAGAATCTACTGATGACCCATTGTCGATTGTTGGAAAAACCCATCTGGATCCTTTAGGGAAGGAAATCTGCCGTCCTTACCCGGTCTGGCCTACATGTGACTCCAGAACCACAGCAATGTGGTTGACTCTCAACTGCCCTCGAAGGGTAACTAGGGATGGGCAGTAAATGCTGGTCAGCCAGCGACGCCCATGTCCCATGAATGAATAAAAGAAAATGAAATGATGTTGGGAAAGGTGCTATACAAATGCAAGTCTTTCTTTCTTTCTCCCTCTCCTCCTTTCCCTATTGCCCTGCCACCTTTTCCCTTCAATTACGAATCCAACTCCCCCCTTTTTCAAAGTTCTGATTGGATCTGCTTCCACCGCCCTTTCAGGCAGCGCCTTCCAGATCACAACAACTCGCTGCGTTTCGCCTCATTCCGTTCTTTAGCTGCGTATTTCCAATCAGCTCACTGACTTAGCTGGAAAAGGTGCTGGTGAGGCCGTGTACAGTTTTGGTCTCCTTACTTGAGAAAGGATATACTGGCACTGGAGGGGCACAGAAGAGATTCACTAGGTTGATTCCAGAGTTGAGAGAGTCATAGAGTCATAGAGGTTTACAGCATGGAAACAGGCCCTTCGGCCCAACTTGTCCATGCCGCCCTTTTTTTTATCCCATCAGCTGGTCCCAATGGCCCATATCCCTCTATACCCATCTTACCCATGTAACTGTCTAAATGCTTTTTAAAAGACAAAATTGTACCCGCCTCTACTACTACCTCTGGTAGCTCGTTCCAGACACTCACCACCCTCTGTGTGAAAGAACTGCCCCTCTGGACCCTTTTGTATCTCTCCCCTCTCACCTTAAACCTATGCCCTCTAGTTTTAGACTCCTCTACCTTTGGGAAAAGATATTGACTATCTCGCTGATCTGTGCCCCTCATTATTTTATAGACCTCTGTAAGATCACCCCTCAGCCTCCTACGCTCCAGAGAAAAAAGTCCCAGTCTATCCAGCCTCTCCTTATAACTCAAACCATCAAGCCCCGGTAGCATCGTAGTAAATCTTTTCTGCACTCTTTCTAGTTTAATAATCTCCTTTCTATCATAGGGGACCAGAACTGTACACAATATTCCAAGTGTGGCCTTACCAATGTCTTGTACAACTTCAACAAGATATCCCAACTCCTGTATTCAATGTTCTGACTGATGAAACCAAGCATGCCGAATGCCTTCTTCACCACTCTGTCCACCTGTGAGTCCACTTTCAAGGAGCTATGAACATGTACCCCTAGATCTCTTTGTTCTGTAACTCTCCCCAACGTCCTACCATTAATTGAGTAAGTCCTGCCCTGGTTCAATCTACCAAAATGCATCACCTCGCATTTAGAGGATTGGCTTATGACGAGAGACTGAGTAGACTGGGGCTATACTCATTGGAATTCGGAAGAAAGAGGGGAGATCTTAGAGAAACGTATAAGATTATGAAGGGAATGGAGAAGATAGAAGCAGGGAGGTTGTTTCCACTGGCGGGTGAAACTAGAACGAGAGGGAATGGCCTCAAAATAAGGGGAAGCAGATTTAGGGCTGAGTTGAGGAGGAACTTCTTCACACAAAGGGTTGTGAATCTGTGGAATTCCCTGCCCAGTGAAGCAGTTGAGGCTACCTCATTGAATGTTTTTAAGGCAAGGATAGATAGATTTTTGAACAGTAAAGGAATTAAGGGTTATGGTGAGCGGGCGGGTAAGTGGAGCTGAGTCCACGAAAAGATCAGCCATGACCTTATTGAATGGCGGAGCAGGCTCGAGGGGCCGGATGGCCCACTCCTGCTCCTAGCTCTTAGTTTTTATGTTTCTTCCCTGCGAACGTTTCTCCTTGTTCGCTCTATCCAAACTCTTTATGAATTTTAACACCTTAATCGAATCTCCCCTTCACCGTCTCTGCTCTGAGAACAATTCCAGCTTCCCCACATTGACTGAAGTCCCTCGGGACATTCCAGTAAATCCCGCTTCCAGGCCTCAAACATCCTTCCTAAAGTGTGAGGCCTAGCTGAGGCTTAATCAGTGCTTCAGAAAAGATTTAACAAAACCCGGTGTACTCTTGTGCCTTTGTCAAACAAAGCAAATAATTTCCATTTTTTATAAACAACCAGGCAGGAAGTTGATGAGCTGATTGGCCTCCTTCTGATCCTAACGACCAATGACCTGATCAGCTCACCCCTGTACTTTCAAAGATTAATGTGTCCCTGTCTCTCTCTGCCCATTGGGCAATGGTTGCAAGCTTTGATGCGTCGCGGCACACAACAAGAATCATAGAATCCCTACAGTGCAGAAAAGGGGGCCATTCAACCCATCGAGTCTGCACTACTCTTACCCAGGCATACCCCAGTAACCCCACCCTGCTAATCCCGCTAACCTATATATCCTGGGACACTAAGGGGCAATTTAGCATGGCCAATCCCCCTAACCTGCACATCTTTGGACACTAAGGGGTAATTTAGCTTGGCCAATCCACCTAACCTGCACATCTTTGGACACTAAGGAGCAATTTAGCATGGCCAATCTACTTAACCCGCATATCTTTGGAAACTAAGGGGCAATTTAGTATGGCCAGTCCATCTCACCCACACATCTTTGGACACTAAGGGGCAATTTAGCATGGCCAATCCACCTAACCTGCACATCTTTAGACACTAAGGAGCAATTTAGCATGGCCAATCTACTTAACCCGCATATCTTTGGAAACTAAGGGGCAATTTAGCATAGCCAGTCCATCTCACCCACACATCTTTGGACACGAAGGGGCAATTTAGCATGGCCAATCCCCCTAACCTGCACATCTTTGGACACTAAGGGGCAATTTAGCGTGGCCAATTCACCTAAACTACGCATCTTTGGACTGTGGGAGGAAACCGGAGCACTCGGAAGAAACCCACACAGACACGGGTAGAACGTGCAAACTCCACACAGACAGTGACCCGCGGCCGGGAATCGAACCCCGGTCCCTGGCGCCGTGAGGCAGCCGTGCCAACCACTGTGCCACCGTGCCTCCTATAGTATAGAGAATTTTTGAGGCAGGTCTCTTGTTTTCTCTGCCTTCTTCCTGACTGGGGAAACTTGATTTTTAACTTGTCCCTCTCCTCTTGCCAGTGTTTTTTTAAACCTCGCCCTATCTCTCTCGCTTCTCCCGGGGGTTTTGTGTCCTTTTGGAGTTTTCCCCATTTTGTGCGGGCGCACGGGGTCTTTGTCTTCAGCTCCAAGTCCCATTGGTCATCGCGCATGGGCCTGACCAGCGTTAATAATCTAAACCGCGTACGCGTATCTCCTTTCTCACCGGCTCATACGCAGGAGGCCCAAGATTAATCAGGTCTTAGAACATAGAACAGCACAGGAATACCTTCGGCCCACCATGTTGTGCTGGACATGACGCCAATTTAAACTAATTCCTTCTGCCTCCCCTTGCTCCATATCCCTCTATTCCTTGCATATTCATGTGCTTATCTAAAAGCCCCTTAAACACCCCGATCGTATCTGCCTCCACCCCCACCCCTGGCAGCGTGTTCCAGACACCTACTGCTCTCTGTGTAAAAAACTAGCCCCTCACATCTCCTTCGAACTTTCCCCCTCCCACCTTAAGTGCGTGCCCACTAGTATTCAACTCTGGGAAAAAGATTCTGACTGTCAACCCTATCTGTGCCTCTCATAATTTTATAGACTTCTATCAGGTCTCCCCTCAGCCTCCGCCGCTCCAGAGAAAACAACCCCAGTTTGTCCAGCCTCTCCTTATAACTCAAACCCTCTAATCCAGGCAGCATCCTGGTAAACCTCTTCTACACCCTCTCCAAAGCCTCCATGTCCTTCCTGTAATGTGGCGACCAGAATTGAACGCAAGGTGCGGCCTAACCAAAGTTTTATAAAGCTGCAACATGACATCCTGATTCTTGTACAAAATACCCTGACCAATAAAGGCAAGAGTGCCGGATGCATTCTTTACCACCCCTATCGACTTATAGAATCATAGAATCCCTACAGTATAGGAGGCCATTCGGCCCATCGAATCTGCACCGACCACAATCCCACCCGGGCCCTATTCCCATAACCCCACACATTTACCCTAACATTAAGGGTCAATTTAGTACGGCCAATGCATCTAACCCACAAGACCAAAGACCATAAGACATAGGAGCAGAATTAGGCCACTCGGCCCATCGAGTTTGTTCCGTCATTCAAACTTGGCTGATATTTTTCTCATCCCCATTCTCCTGCCTTTTCCCCATCACCCCCGATTCCCTTCTTCATCAAGAACCTATCTATCTCTGTCATAAAGACACTCAATGACCCGGCCTCCACAGCCTTCTGCGGCAAAGAGTTCCACAGATTCACCACTCTCTGGCTGAAGAAATTCCTCCTCATCTCCGTTTTAAAGGATCGTCCCTTTAGCCTGAGGTTGTGCCCTCTGGTTCTAGTTTTTCCGACTAGTGGAAACTATCCTCTCCACGTCCACTCTACCCGCACATCTTTGGAGTGTGGGAGGAAACCGGAGCACCCAGAGGAAACCCACGGGGACAACGTGTAGACTCCACACAGTGACCCCGGGTCCCTGGCACTGTGAGGCAGCAATGCTAACCATTGTGCCACCGTGCCACCCCTTGTGTGGCCAATGTCAGGTTCATGGAGTCACAGCGCTGATGACGAAGATTAGTTTTAGTTTAATGACGTGAAGTTTGGGTCATTTTGAATTTTTTTTTTGTGGAACACTTGCGGGGGAGGTGTCTCCACAGAACACCACCAAGCCACCAGTTGGGGACCACTGCAATCGGGTATAGTCTGCCCTTCCATCTACCCCCACCCCATGAAGAATTGGAATATCCCTTCCCAAACCCACAACCCGACCCCACCAACGCACCAGGTTGGCATCTGTCCCCCCCTCCCCCACTCCACCAAACCCAGCTCAATGAAGTTGGCTTCTCCTTCCCCCTCATCGCGTTGCCTCGGTAACTTACATCGTTCTCTGAAGTGCCACAGAGGTTGCAGGATTTGCACTCAATGCACTGCCAGCGATAGGTCCTCACAGCGGCGGTCATATTCACCGTGAACTGCAGACACGAGGGGTGGCCTGGGGAGGGAGGACGAGAGAGATGCAGTCAAACACCCTGGATAAGACTCTGTTAAGCTCAGTGTCTGTCTCTGACCTGCATCATCCCTCAAGGTCTAGGGTCAACCTTCCTGTCTGGGGAACTCAACTTGCTGGGGGGGGGAAGGGGGGACATGTTGCCCGCCAAGGGAAGGCGATGGCCTAGTGGTATCATCGCTCGACAGAAACTCAGCTAATGTTCTGGGAGACCCGGGTTCGAATCCCGCCACGGCAGATGGTGGAATTTGAATTCGATTTAAGAATATCTGGAATTAAGGATCTACCGATGACCATGAAACCATTGTTGGAAAAACCCATCTGGGTCACTAATGTCCCTTTAGAGAAGGAAATCTGCCATCCTTACCCGGTCTGGCCTACATGTGACTCCAGAGCCACAGCAATGCGGTTGACTCTCAAATGCCCTCTGAAATGGCCGAGCGAGACTCTCAGTTGGTTATAAAGTCTTCCTAACGGCATTGTGGGTCAACCCACAGCACGCGGACTGCAGCGCTTCAAGATGGCGGCTCACCACCACCTTCTCAAGGGGCAACTAGGGATGGGCAATAAATGCTGGGTCTAGCCAGCGATGCCCATGTCCCACGAACGAATAAAAAAACCACTCCGACTGCCTGAATATGGGGGTGATGCTGCCCAGAGGAACAGGAAGAGGCCATTCGGCCCATTCAATCAGATGATGGATGCTCTGAATCTTAACTCCAACTGCCTTCCTTGGTCCCCTACCCCCTAAGCCAGTCACAATGTTACAACCTCAATTTTGTAGGGTACAGAAAAGATTTACCAGGATGTTGCCTGGCATTAGCTATGAGGAGAGGTTGGAGAAACTTGGTTTGTTCTCACTGGAACGACGGAGGTTGAGGGGTGACCTGATAGAAGTCTACAAGATTATGAGAGGCTTGGACAGAGTGGATAGTCAGAAGATTTTTCCCAGGGTGGAAGAGTCAATTATTAGGGGGGCACAGGTTTAAGGTGCGAGGGGCAAGGTTTAAGGGAGATGCACAAGGCAAGTTTTTTACACAGAGGGTGGTGGGTGCCTGGAACTCGCTGCCGGGGGAGATAGTGGAAGCGGATACGATAGTGACTTTTAAGGGGCGTCTGGACAAATAGATGAATAGGATGGGAATAGAAGGATACGGTCCCCAGAAGGGTAGGGGGTTTTAGTTCAGTCGGGCAACATGGTCGGTGGAGGCTTGGAGGGCCAAAGGGCCTGTTCCTGTGCTGTAATTTTCTTGGTTCTTTGTTTTCTTGAGGGAGAGAGTTTCTGATTTAGATTCTTGTGAGGAGGCCTGCTGTCTTCACCTCTACACCAGACAATTTGAAGTTAAAGGTGATGCCCCGCCCAACCCCCCCCCCCCCCCCTCCCCCTCCCCACCCACCCACCTTGTCCTGGACCCTGTCACGATGCCAGCTTTGCGCAAGTGGCCTCGCTTCAAGTGTGGATGGCCCTTAGAAACACAGAAACTAGAAGCAGGAGGAGGCCACTCGGCCCTTCAATCCTGCTCCGCCATTCATTCTGATCATGGCTGATCATCAAATTAAATATCCTGATCCCCCCCTTCCCCCCATATCCCTCGATACCTTTAGCCCCAAGAGCGATATCTAATTTCTTCTTGAAATCACACAATGTTTTGGCCTCAGCTACTTTCTGTGGGAGTGAATTCCACACATTCACCACCCTCTGGGTGAAGAAATTTCTCCTCACCTCAGTCCTAAAAGGTTTACCCCTTATCCTCAAACTATGACCCCTAGTTCTGGACTCCCCCCCACCATCGGGAACATTCTTTCTGAATCTACCGTGTCTAATCCTGTCAGAATTTTATAAGTTTCTATGAGATCCCCTCTCACTCTTCTAAACTCCAGTGAATATAATCCTAACCCACTTAGCCTCTCCTCATATGACAGACCTGCTATCCCAGGAATCAGCCTGGTAAACCTTCGCTGCGCTCCCTCTATAGCAAGGACATCCTTCCTCAGATAAGGAGACCAAAACTGCACACAATACTCCAGATGTGGCCTCACCAACGCCCTATACAATTGCAGCAAAACATCCCTATTCCTATACTCAAATCCTCTCGCTATGAAGGCCAACATACCATTCACCTTCTTTACTGCCTGCTGTACCTGCGCGCTTACTCTCAGCGACTGATGCACGAGGACTCCAAGGTCTCACTGAGTATCCGCCTCTCTCAATTTACACCCATTCAAATAATAATCTGTCTCCCTATTATTGCTGCCAGAGTGGATAACCCCACATTTACCCACATTATGCTGCATCTGCCATGCAGGTACCCACACACTCAGCCTGTCCAAATCACCCTGAAGCATCTCTGTATCCTCCTCACAGCTCACCCTCCCACCCAACTTTGTACCATCTGCAATTTGGAGATAATGCATTCAGTTCCCGCTTCCAAATCATTAATACGTAATGTGTACAGCTGGGGTCCGAGCACAGATCCCTGCGGAACCCCACTGGTCACTGACTGCCAATCAGAAAAAGACCCTGAGCTCTCTCTTTGCAATGACCTAACATCTGTGTGCCCGTCATTGCTCCCTGGGCAAGGGATGCAGCCTGTTACCCCCATCTGCCTCTTCACCGAGATCAGCGAATGTGCCACGGAGCCCCCCCCCCCCCCCCCCCCCCCCCGCCCCCCCCTTCCCCCAGAGACCACATTCAGGGCCCATCTGTTCTGCAATGAGAAATGCTTTGCATTTGTATAGCACCTCCCAGGGCAAAACCACCCCCCCCCCACCCCCCACACCCACACCAACCCACCCCCCACCCCCAAGCTCTTCCCAGTTGATGAAGTTGTTCTTGAAGCGTGGTCACTGTTGGAGTGCAGGAGACGCGGCAACCAATTTGTACACAGCAAGATCCCAAAAAAACCTCCAAGCAAGCAGATAAATGAGCGGATAGCCCGTTTTAGTTGTAGGACGGGGTTGGGGGGACGGGGTGGGGGGCAGCAGGGGATAGATGGGATGGTGGGAATTTTGTAACTAGCAGCAGGCAGTCGAATATTCCAAATTAACTCTGTGGCCACTGAAGCGTCTCTTGCTGTGAAATTGGGACCTCTCCACTAGGTGAGACTCACTGCCCTCTATTCAAGCCCCGTGTCCTCACAGAGTTAAAATTGGGCCCAGCCCAATGTGGAGTCATGGCTCCGGGAACCAGATTTCCCCAAAGCCGCCCACTGTGGGTCCTATTGATCATCACAGAATCCATACAGTGCAGGAGGAGGCCATTCGGTCCATCAAGCCTGACACCAACTCTCCAACAGAGGATCTTACCCAGGCCTTATCCCCGTAACCCCATGTATTTACCCCGTTAATCCCTCTAACCCGCACATCTTTGGACACTAAGGGGCAATTTAGCATGGCCAATCCACATAACCTACACATCTTTGGACACTAAGGGGCAATTTAGCACGGCCAATCCACCTGATTTGCACGTCTTTGGACACTAAGGGGCAATTTAGCATGGCCAATCCACCTAACACACACATCTTTGGACACTAAGGGGCAATTTAGCACGGCCAATCCACCTAACCTACACAACTTTGGACACGAAAGGACAATTTAGCATGGCCAATCCACCTAACACACACATCTTTGGACAATAAGGGGCAATTTAGCACGGCCAATCCACCTAACCTACACAACTTTGGACACTAAAGGACAATTTAGCATGGCCAATCCACCTAACCCACTCATCTTTGGACACTAAGGGGCAATTTAGCACGGCCAATCCACCTAACCTACACATCTTTGGACACTAAGGGGCAATTTAGCATGGCCAATCCACCTAACCTGCACATCTTTGGACACTAAGGAGCAATTTAGCATGGCCAATCCACCTAACACACACATCTTTGGATACTAAGGGGCAATTTAGCACGGCCAATCCACCTAACCTGCACATCTTTGGACACTAAGGGGCAATTTAGCATGGCCAATCCACCTAACCTACACATCTTTGGACACTAAGGGGCAATTTAGCATGGCTATTCCACCTAACCAGCACATCTTTGGACACTAAGGGGCAATTTAGCATGGCTATTCCACCTAACCAGCACATCTTTGGACGCTAAGGGGCAATTTAGCATGGCCAATCCACCTAACCAGCACATCTTTGGACACTAAGGGGCAATTTAGCATGGCCAATCCACCTAACCTGCACATCTTTGGACACTAAGGGGCAATTTAGCATGGCCAATCTACCTAACCTGTATATCTTTGGAGTACCGGAGGAAACCGGAGCACCCGGAGGAAACCCACGCAGACACGGGGAGAACGTGCAAACTCCACACAGACAGTGACCCAAGGCCGGAATTGAACCCGGGTTCCTGGCGCTGTGAGGCAGTGGTGCTAACCACTGTGCCAATTAGGACAGGTAATCAAAATCTTGGACAAAGAGGCTGGTTTTAAGGAGCGTCTTACAGGAGGAGAGAGAAGCGGAGAGATTTAGGGAAGGAGTCTGTTTATTCATTCGTACCTGGGATGTGAGCGTCGCTGGCCGCCCCAGCATTTATTACCCCTTGGGGGGGGTGGTGAGCTGTCGGCTTGAACCCGCTGCAGTCCGTGTGGTGTAGGTACACCCACAGTGCTGTTAGGGACGGAGTTCCAGGATTCTGACTAAGAGTTTGGGGCCCAGGCAACCAATGGCAAAGTGGCTGGAATCAGGAATTGGGAAGAGGACAGAGTTGGGAGAGGTACGATTTCCGGGAAGGCAGTAGGGCTGGAGGTGATTACAGAGGTGTGGGGCGTGGGGAGTGGGGGGCGTGGGGAGTGGGGGGCGTGGGGAGTGGGGGGCGTGGGGAGTGGGGGGCGTGGGGAGTGGGGAACGTGGGGAGTGGGGGGCGTGGGGAGTGGGGGACGTGGGGAGTGGGGGGCGTGGGGAGTGGGGGGCGTGGGGTGTGTGGGGAGTGGGGGACGTGGGGAGTGGGGGGCGTGGGGAGTGGGGGGCGTGGGGGGCGTGGGGAGTGGGGGACGTGGGGAGTGGGGGGCGTGGGGAGTGGGGGGGCGTGGGGAGTGGGGGGGGCGGGATATGGAAACAACGGCTGAGAACTTTACATTTGAGGTGATTATAATCACTCAGACACAGTTTAATGAGGTCCACACATTCCAATGTTCGGAATCAGGAAGCAATCGGAACAGGAGCTCTCCCCTGGTCGGATGAGAAGAGGAGATCCCAGCACGGAGTTGTGCACAGCAAGATCCCAGTTCTGATCATCCCGCCCCCCCCCCCCCCCCCCCCCCCCCCACCCCTGGCCCTCAATCCTGAGTTTAGTTCACCGCAGTCTCAGGGCAACATTGGGAGATGCTTCAGTGGCCCTTAGCAGGACTGGCAGGGGTGATACGGTGGCACAGTGGGTTAGCACTGCTGCCTCACAGCGCCAGGAACCCGGGTTCGATTCCCGGCCTGTGTGGAGTTTGCACGTTCTCCCCGTGTCTGCGTGGGTTTCCTCCGGGTGCTCCGGTTTCCTCCCACACTCCAAAGATGTGCAGGTTAGGTGGATTGGCCATGCTAAATTGCCCCTTAGTGTCCAAAGATGTGTAGGTTTGGTGGATTGGCCGTGCCAAATTGCCCCTTAGTCTCAGGGGGATAGGCGGGGTGAATGCATGGGGTTATGGGGATAGGGCCCTGGGTGAGATTGTGGTCAGTGCAGGCTCGATGGGCCGAATGGCCTCCTTCCCTGCACTGCAGCGACAGGTGCTGGTGGGATTGAGCCAGGTGCTGATGCCTTCCAGAGGCGAATATCAACCCAGCGACCAGCCTCACACGGTGATGCGCGGGACAGAGCTCTGGTCCTCGGCGAGATTGTTCCCGAGTAGAACGGCGCAACGGGAAGAGGGAATCATGTGGAAGCCAATATGGGGAGATGGATCGGGAACGTTCCGGGATATTTATCGCTGACTGAGCGAGTCTGAGGGCGGGAGCCAATCGCCTGAAAGGTGTTTGGATAATCCCGAGGGAACGATGGATATGGGGGGAAGGGGGGGAATCAGGATATTGAATCAGCCGAGATCAAAGTGAATGGCGGCGCAGGCTCGAGGGGCCTGAAAATCGGAGGATTTTCCTCATCAGCTCGGAGTAAAGGTTCCACATCTGGGGCAGCTGGGAGCAGTTACTGGGAATGTTTAACTCCGCGCTCTCTCCCGGCTCAGTCCAACCTCCCCAGGAGGATAAACCTTTCCCAAATTCAAAGGGGCCGCGTTGTAATCTCACTCAGCCTCGCTGCTGAGGACTTACACTCGCTACTCACACTCAACTCAAATCCACTCACTGTTTAAAAAGTTAAAGCCGCAACTCAGCGCTGACAGGCCTGATGTCACTGGCTTCCCAGTGCACCTTTCCATCAATCTCCCCCAGATGTTCTCCCCTTCCACTGCTGGATCCCCCCCCCCCCCCCCACCCCACCCCACCCCCCCTATCTCCTTCCGCCCTCAGCCAAGGGCCAATCCCTGCTGCCTGTGGACTAAACACCGAGCTATTCGACTAAAGCAGCATCACGGACCAACCCTACTCTCAGCAACACCTGTGGATGTACCACACACACACTCACACACACACTCACCCACACCCACACACTCACACGCACACACTCACACACACACACACACTCACTCACCCACACACACACTCACCCCCACACACTCACTCCCACACACACACACACTCACTCACCCACACCCACACACACACACACACACACACTCACCCCCACACACACACTCACTCACCCACACCCACACACACACACACAGACACTCACCCCCACACTCACACACACATTCACCCCCACACACACACACTCACCCCCACACACACACACACTCACCCCCACACACACTAACCCACACACACTCACCCACACCCACACACACACACACACACACATACACCCACACACACTCACCCACACACACTCACCCACACACACTCACCCACACACACTCACCCACACACACACTCACCCCCACACACATACACACACACACATACTCACCCACACTCACACACACACAGGTTTCTCAAGGCAGCGGGAAGTGTAGACAGAGTCAATGGATGGGAGGCTGGTTTGCGAGATGAACTGGGCTACATTCACAACTCTTTTTGGGGATCTTCACAGTAACTTCATTGCAGTTAATGTGAGCTGACTTGTGACACTAATAAATAAACTTCAAACTTAAACATTTTGTAGTTTCTTGCAGTCTTGGGCAGAGCAGGAGCCCATACCCAGCTGTGATACAACCAGAAAGAATGCTTTCTATGGGGCATCTGTAAAAGTTGGTGCAAGTCGTAGCGGACATGGCAAATTTCCTTTTCCTTAGCTAATTAGCATAATTAAGGACCCCACGCACCCCGGACATTCTCTCTTCCACCTTCTTCCATCGGGGAAAAGATACAAAAGTCTGAGGTCACGTATCAACCGACTCAAGAACAGCTTCTTCCCTGCTGCCGTCAGACTTTTGAATGGACCTACCTCCCATTAAGTTGATCTTTCTCTACACCCGAGCTATGACTGTAACACTACATTCTGCACCCTCTCCTTTCCTTCTCTATGAACGGTATGCTTTGTCTGTATAGCGCGCAAGAAACGATACTTTTCACTGTAATACATGTGACAATAATAAATCAAATCAAATTCTGAGAAAGTAGAGGCGTTGGTGGGACTTTCTTAACTATAGTTGTCGGCATGGGGGGGACCAGGACAGGTTGTTGGTGATCTGGACACCTAAAAACATGAAGCTCTCGACCATTTGGCGACTGGAATCAGCTCCTGACACGACCCCTCCGAGGAGTTTGGGTGGAGGTTTCAGGGACGCTTTCTACCTCGCTGGAGATGCCTTGTTCTGTGACAGAACACAAAGGAAGCTCTGTTCACAATGTCCAGCTGATCCGACCTGTAACCGTTACAGGAACTAACCCTCTCCACAGATTCTGCACCGTCGCTCGCTGCTGGTCCCTTACTGGGCTTTCTCTGATAATTATTTAAAGAAAAACAAATAGATTTAATCTCACATAATTGACTCCAGAAAAGCGGGAGGAAAAGCCAAGAATTATTTTATTCCAGGGATTCCGATTCCTTACAGCAACCAGAGCTTTGATCAGTCATTCTGCATTTAATGATCATGAAACAATAACCCTTTAAGTATTTCAGCATGTCCTCTTGGTCTAACAGGCTTATGTTTTAAATCACATTCTTACAGAAGAAATTCTTAAAGGGGAGGGAGACGCCAGGATATTACCTAGAATATTACTCAGCCAGACCAATTCCCTCTGTGCTTAGGTGCCCTGTCTGAGAGCAGATTTCCACTCCATCTGACGAAGGAGCAGCGCTCCGAAAGCTAGTGGCGTTTGCTACCAAATAAACCTGTTGGGACTTTAACCTGGTGTTGTGAGACTCCTTGCTTTGCTCATGAACAGTCAGGTGAAGTTTCTCCCAGAAAGAATTATTGGCGCTCCTGTCAAATTTTTAAAAGCCCTCATCCCCATTCTCAAATCTCACTCCCTCCCCGTCTCCGTGACCTCTGCCAGCCCACCTGGCCAAGGATTCTTAGACAGCACCTTCCAAACCCCCGACCACTTCCACCTAGAAGGACAAGGGCAGCAGATACATGGGGAACACCTCCACCTGCAAGTTCCCCTCCGAGCCACTCATCATCCTGACTTGGAAATATATCGGCCGTTCCTTCGCAGTCGCTGGGTCAAAATCCTGGAATTCCCTCCCTAACGGCATTGTGGGTCAACCCACAGCACGTGGACTGCAGCGATTCAAGAAGGCAGCTCACCACCACCTTCTCAAGGGGCAACTAGGGATGGGTAATAAATGCTGGGCCCAGCCAGCGACGCCCATGTCCTACGAATGAATTAAAAAAGACACAAGATGTAGGAGCAGGAGCAGGCCATTCAGCCCATTGAGTCCGTTCCACCATTTATGGCTGATCTGATGTGATAATCCTCAACTCCGACTTTCCCGCCTTATCCTCATAACCCTCGATTCCCTTACCGATTAAATATCTGTCTATCTCAGCCTTGAACATACTCAGTGACCCGGCCTCTACAACTCTCTGCAGTAAAGGATTCCACAGATTCACTCCCCCCCGAGAGAAGAAATTCCTCCTCATCTCTGTCTTCAGTGGGTGACCCCCTTACACTGAGATCACCCCCTCTGGTCCCCGACTCTCCAACAAGGGGAAACAACCTCTCAGCCTCGACCCTGTCAATCCCCCCTGAGAATCCGATATGTCTCAATAAGGTCGCCTCTCATTCTTCCAAACTCCACTGAGTACAGACGCAGCCTACTCAACCTCTCCTCATAAGAAAATCCCTCCATTCCCGGGATCAACCGAGTGATCCCGCTGAGATCTCTGCAACCCTCTAATTCTGGCCTCTTGTACGTCCCCGACTTTAATCCTCCACCATTGGCGGCCGTGCCTACAGCTGCCAGGAGGCCCCAAGCACTGGAATTCCCTCCCTAAACCTCTCCATCTCTCTCTCTCCGCAATAAAAATTGTGGCAGGGTGGCACAGTGGGTTAGCACTGCTGCCTCACAGGGACCCGGGTTCGATTCCCGGCTTGGGTCACTGTCTGTGTGGAGTTTGCAAATTTTCCCCGTGTCTGCGTGGGTTTCCTCCGGGTGCTCCGGTTTCCTCCCACAGTCCAAAGATGTGCAGATTAGGCTGACTGGGCAATGCTAAATTGCCCCTTAGTGTCAATGGGACTAGCAGGTTAAATATGTGGGGTTACGGGGATAGGGCCTGGGTAGGATTGTTGTTGGTGCAGACTCGATGGGCTGAATGGCCTCCTTCTGCCATGTAGGGATTCTATGATTCTCCATAAAACCTACATCATGATCAAGCTTAGACCATAACCACATGACCAGAAGACATAGGAGCAGAATTAGGCCATTCGGCCCATTGAGTCTGTTCCATCTTTCGATCATGGCTGATAAATTTCTCAACCTCATTCTCCTGCCCTTTCCCCCCTAACCTTTGATCCCCTTACCAAAACCACAGAGAACTGCAAAGGGCCGTGAATGTAGCCCAATCCATCACGCAAACCAGCCTCCCATCCATTGACTCTGTCTACACTTCCCGCTGCCTAGGAAAAGCAGCCAGCATAATCAAGGACCCCACGCACCCCGGACATTCTCTCTTCCACCTTCTTCCGGCGGGAAAAAGATACAAAAGTCTGAGGTCACGTACCAACCAACTCAAGAACAGCTTCTTCCCTGCTGCTGTCAGACTTTTGAATGGACCCCTACCTCGCATTAAGTTGATCTTTCTCTACACCCTAGCTATGACTTTCATAGAATCATAGAAACCCTACAGTGCAGAAAGAGGCCATTCGGCCCATCGAGTCTGCACCAACCACAATCCCACCCAGGCCCTACCCCCATATCCCTACAGATTTACCCACGAATCCCTCTAATTTATGCATCTCAGGACACTAAGGGGCAATTTTTTTTTAGCATGGCCAATCAACCTAACCCGCACATCTTTGGACTGTAACACTACCTTCTGCACTCTCTTCTTTCCTTCTCTATGAACGGTATGCTCTGTATAGCGCGCAAGGAACAATACTTTTCACTGTATACTAATACATGTGACAATAATAAATCAAATCAAAGCCTCTCTCTCTCCGCATTTAAAACCTACATCATGACCAAGCCTTTGGCTCACTGGTCCTAATGTGTCCTCACCTGTCACCGCGGGGGTGAAATTCCCCGTTCCGCCGGCCCCGGGAATCGGAACGGGTGGGGGGGGGGGGGCGGACCATGGGAAAAGTCCACTGACCTCGGGCGGGATTTTCCAGTTTCGGGGCGAGCGCGGCTGTAAAATCCAGCCCAGTGTCAAAGCCTCTATGGTTTGATTTGAGTCTGACATGCCGCGGGGCATGTTGCAGCCTATAGGTTGCTATATAAATGAAAGTTGTTGCAGCGACAAATATGGGGGTGTGGATCTTCAGTGTGCCACCTGGTGGCGGAGAGGTGCGACTGCGGGTGTCGTTCCCTGTTCAATCCTTCATAAGATATAGGAGCAGAATTAGGCCATTCGGCCCATCGAGTCTGCTCCCCCATTCGATGGCTGATATGCTCCTCATCCCCATTTTCCTGCCTTCTCCCCATAACCCTTCAACCCATTCCCAATTAAAAATCTGTCCAACTCCTCCTCAAATTTACTCACTGTCCCAGCATCCACCGTACTTTGGGGCAGCGAATTCCACAGATTCACAACCCTTTGGGAGAAGTGGTTTCTCCTCAACGCTGTTTTAAATTTGCTGCCCCTTATCCTCAGCTATGACCTCTCGTCCTAGAATGCCCCACAGGAGGAAGCATCCGCTCCACGTCTACTTTATCCATACCTTTTATCATCTTGTATACCTCAATTTGATCTCCCCTCAATCTTCTCAATTCCAGAGAGTATCGGCCCAAACTGTTCAACCTCTCTTCATGCGACAAACCCCTCATCTCTGGAATCAATCTGGTGAAACTCCTCTGAACTGCCTCCAATTCCACCACACCTTTCCTCAAATACTTCTGAGGCTGTTTCAGGCTCTGGTCAGACCCCATTTGGAGTACTGTGAGCAGTTTTGGGCCCCGTATCTAGGGAAGGATGTGCTGGCCTTGGAAAGGGTCCAGAGGAGCTTCACAAGAATGATCCCTGGAATGAAGAGCTTGTCGTATGAGGAACGATTGAGGACTCTGGGTCTGTACTCGTTGGAGTTTAGAAGGATGAGGGGGGATCTTATTGAAACTTACAGGATACTGTGAGTCCTGGATAGAGGGGACGTGGAGAGGATGTTTCCACTAGTAGGAAAAACTAGAACCAGAGGGCACAACCTCAGGCTAAAGGGACGATCCTTTAAAACAGAGATGACGAGGAATTTCTTCAGCCAGAGAGTGGTGAATCTGTGGAACTCTTTGCCGCAGAAGGCTGTGAAGGCCAGGTCATTGAGTGTCTTTAAGGCAGAGATAGACAGGTTCTTGATTAATAAGGGGATCAGCGGTTATGGGGAAAAGGCGGGAGAATGGGGATGGGAAAAAAAATCAGCCATGATTGAATGGCGGAGCAGACTCGATGGGCCGAGTGGCCTAATTCTGCTCCTATGTCTTATCGTCTTATACGGGGACCAAATCTGTGCACAATAGTCCAGGTGCGGCCTCACCAATGCCTTGTATAGTTGCAACAATACTTCCTTACCTTTATATTCTATTCCTTTAGCTATAAATGCCAACAGTCCATACACTTTCTTTATTATCTGCTGTACTTGCATGCTAGTTTTCTGTGACTCATGAACAAGGACACCCAGATCCCTCTGCACCGGAGCTAGAATCATAGAAACCCTACAGTACAGAGAGAGGCCATTCGGCCCATCGAGTCTGCACCGACCACAATCCCACCCAGACCCTACCCCCATATCCCTACATATTCACCCACTAATCCCTCTAACCTACACATCCCAGGACACTAGGGGCAATTTTTAGCATGGCCAATCAACCTAACCTGCACATCTTTGGACTGTGGGAGGAAACCGGAGCACCCGGAGGAAACCCACGCAGACACGAGGAGAATGTGCAAACTCCACACAGACAGTGACCCAAGCCGGGAATCGAACCCAGGTCCCTGGAGCTGTAAAGCAGCAGTGCTAACCACTGTGCTACCGTGCCGTCCCGAAGTCCCTCCCCTGTGATGGGATGGAAGGTCCAAATGTCACAGCTAACTGATTGACTTACTGATGTTTCCTGGGCTGCCCTTGCTAATCAGATTAATCCCCTGCAATGGCTCACTTAATCCCCCTGCTGTCACCAGCCCTTTCCCCCAGGCTGATTTTCGTTAAGAATAAGGACGCTTTGGCGAAACTTCACAAAACACTTTCAACCTCCGAGGATCCCGTGTCTGATTCCCAACACTGCACTTTAGGAAGGATCCGAGAGGGCGCAGGAGAGAGTTATGGGAATGGGTGTGGGAGTTCAGTTATCTGGGTCAAATTAGGGGGAAGTTGTAAAAGTTAGTTGGATTGGCCAATCGCAAATGTACTCACTGTCCCAGCATCCACCGCACTTTGGGGCAGCGAATTCCACAGATTCACAACCCTTTGGGAGAAGTAGTTTCTCCTCCATTCTGTTTTAAATTTGCTGTCCCTTAGCCTCAGACTGTGACCTCTCGTCCTAGAATGCCCCACAAGAGGGAGCATCCGCTCCACTTCAAGTTTTCAAGTTTTTAGGTGTCCAGATCACCAACAACCTGTCCTGGTCCCCCCCATGCCGACACTATAGTTAAGAAAGCCCCACCAACACCTCTACTTTCTCAGAAGACTAAGGAAATTTGGCATGTCAGCTACCGTCTCTCACCAACTTTTACAGATGCACCTTAGGAACCATTCTTTCTGGTTGTATCACAGCTTGGTATGGGCTCCTGCTCTGCCCAAGACCGCAAGGAGCTACAAAAGGTCGTGAATGTAGCCCAATCCATCACGCAAACCAGCCTCCCATCCATTGACTCCGTCTACACTTCCCGCTGCCTCGGCAAAGCAGCCAGCATAATTAAGGACCCCATGCACCCCGGACATTCTCTCTTCCACCTTCTTCCGTCGGGAGAAGATACAAAAGTCTGAGGTCACGTATCAACCGACTCAAGAACAGCTTCTTCCCTGCTGCCGCCAGACTTTTGAATGGACCTACCTCGCATTAAGTTGATCTTTCTTTACACCCTAGCTATGACTGTAACACTACATTCTGCACTCTCTCCTTTCCCTCTCTATGAACGGTATGCTTTGTCTGTATAGCGCGCAAGAAACAATACTTTTCACTGTATGTTAATACATGTGACAATAATAAATCAAATCAAATCAAACTGCCCCCTAGTTTTTTTTTATCCATTTGTGGGACATGGGTGTCGCTGGCTGGTCAGCATTTACATAGAAACATAGAGGATAGGAGCAGGAGGAGGCCATTCAGCCCTTCGAACCTGCTCCCCCATTCATCACCATCATGGCTGATCATCCAACTCAATAGCCTGATCCTGTTTTCTCCCCATAACCTTTGATCCCATTCGCCCCAAGTGCTATATCCAGCCGCCTCTTGAATACATTCAATGTTTTGGCATCAACTACTTCCTGTGGTAATGAATTCCACAGGCTCACCACTCTTTGGGTGAAGAAATGTCTCCTCATCTCAGTCCTAAATGCTCTACCCTGAATCCTCAGACTGTGACCCCTGGTTCTGGACTCCCCCCACCATCGGGAATATCCTCCCTGCATCTACCCTGTCCAGTCCTGTTAGAATTTTATAAGTCTCTATGAGATCCCCCCCTTATTTGTCTGAATTCCAGTGAAAACAATCCTAACCCAGTCAATCTCTCCTCACACATCAGTCCCATTTATTGCCCATCCCTAGTTGGCCGAGGGCAGTTGATGGTCAACTACATTGCTGTGGCTCTGGCCTCACATGTAGGCCAGACTGGGTAAGAATCATAGAATCTACGGCACGGAGACAGGCCCTTCGGCCCAAACTGGTCCATGCTGACCAAAATGCTCATCTAAGCTAACCCCATTTGCCTGCATTTGGCCCATATCCCTCTAAACCTGTCCTATCCATGTATCTGTCCAAATGCCTTTTAAATGTTGTCAATGTCCCTGCCTCAACCGCTTCCTCCGACAGCTCATTCCACACACGTACCACCCTCTGTGTAAAAAGGTTGCTTCTCAGGTTCCCATTAATTCTTTCCCCTCTTAACTTAAACCTACGCCCTCTCGTTCTCGATTCCCCAACCCTGGGAAAAAGACTGAGTGCATTCACCCTATCCGTGCCTCTTATGATCTGATACACCTCGATAAGATCACCCCTCAGTCTCCTACGCTCCAGAGAAAAAAGTTCCTAGCCTGTCCAATCTCTCCCGATAACTCAGTCCCTTGAGCCCTGGCAACAAGGACGGTAGATTTCCTTCCCTTAAAGGACATTAGTGAACCAGATGGATTTTTCCAACAATCGACAATGGTTTCATGGTCATCAGTAGATTCTTAATTCCAGGTTTTTAAAAAAATTATTGAATTCAGATTCCACCACCTGCTGTGGTGAGATTCGAACCCGGGTCCCCCAGAACATCCGGTGAGTTTCTGGATTAATAGTCTGGCAATAATACCATCACCTTCTCCTGTGTCCCAAGATATGTAGGTTCGATGGATTAGCCATGGTAAATGTGTGGGGGGTGTTTTGGGATAAGGCGGGAGGGAAGGCTTGGGTAAGATACTCTGTAAGAAGTTTAACAACACCAGGTTAAAGTCCAACAGGTTTATTTGGTAGCAAAAGCCACACAAGCTTTCGGAGCTCCAAGCCCCTTCTTCAGGTGAGTGGGAGTTCTCTGTCAGCATAATTAAGGATACTTAATATACTCTTAATATACTTAATATACATAATTAAGAATACTTAATATAAAGATACTCTGTCAGAGCATCAGTGCAGACTTGATGGGCCGAATGGCCTCTTCTGCACTATAATAACACTGTGATTCTAAGATGGGAATAGGGTAGTTACTGGACTTTATTACAATTCATTCATGGGACACGGGCGGCGCCTGCTGGGCCAGCATCTGTTGCCCATCCCTAACTTCCCCTTGAACTGAGCACCTCGCTTGGCCATTTCACACAGACAAAGAAGTACGAACAACAAAGAGAATTACAGCACAGGAACAGGCCCTTCGGCCCCTCCAAGCCCGCACCGGCCATGCTGCCCCCGACTGAACTAAAACCCCCTACCCTTCCGGGGCCCGTATCCCTCTATTCCCATCCCTATTCATGTATTTGTCCAGACGCCCCTTAAAACTCACTATCGTATCCGCTTCCACTCCCTCCTCCCCAGGCAGCGAGTTCCAGGCACCCACCGCCCTCTGTGTCAAAAAACTTGCCTCATAAAGAATAAAGAAAACTACAGCACAGGAAACAGGCCCTTCGGGGAGAACTCCACAAGGCCGGAATCGAACCCGGGTCCCTGTGAGGCAGCCGTGCTAACATTCTCCCCACTCTCCGAGTAACAGAGGTGTCTTCCCAATTGGATCAGTGGATACTAGTGATGGGCCGAAGGGACTTCTCTGCGTTGTCTGACTCTATCTTCGATCGAAGATTCCTAGTCTTGCCTCGGGGGGCGGGAGAGGGGGAATCTTCCTGTCCCGCCCGCCATGGGAATCGCAGAGGGTGAGGGGGGAGGAAAGGTCCGTTGATCTCGGGAATGTTCAGCTTTGAGGGTGAGTGAAGCTGGAAAATCCCACCCACAGTGTCCCTGCCGCAAGTGGGAAGATCCTCTCTGCCTCTTCCCAATCTAAATGGACGAGGAAAAACTTCCTTTGTTCCTGGGGGAACCCGTCCATCAGGGAAACCTGGAGGTTGGGCCCAGGGAGAGGAGTTTGGTTTTTTTTTTGCATAGTGAGGATTATGCCTTGCAATCATTTTCCAATCTCAAACTGCTCGGAGAGCCCTTGTTTCAATTATTGCGGCTGAGTGAGTTTGCTCATCTCTGCCGCTTTGCTGCGTTTCCTCCGTGAGTTTATTGCTGAAACAGACTTTCTGCAGCTGAAACTTCATAAATCACATCGTCCTCTCGACGGTGGCAGATCAGATGAGAAGTGGAAATGGATTGAGGGGGCATTCGAACCGTATCACAGCGGGAGGATTAACTCCTACAACCCGGGGTCCCCCATACCACGGGGCCATTCCCCCGGGATCACCCTGTGCCCCTCGCTTCCAGCCCACCCCACCGAGTGCGGCTCCGCAATCCGCCCGTTCAAACACTTTTCTTTGCAAGCTTAACTCTGGGCGAACGCCTCCATCAGGGAAACGAGGGAGGGCCACAAAATAGGTTCTAATATCAGGGGGCACGCAGTTAAGGTGAGAGAGGGAGGGTTCAGAGGAGATGTGAGGGGCAAGCATGGGGTGGCATGGTGGCACGGTGGTTGGCACTGCTGCCTCACAGCGCCAGGGACTCGGGTTCGATTCCTTGCTTGGAGACTGTGTGGAGCTTGCACATTCTCCCCGTGTCTGCGTGGGTTTCCTCCGGGTGCTCCGGTTTCCTCCCACAGTCCAAAGATGTGCGGGTTAGGTGGATTGGCCGTGCCAAATTTCCCCTTAAGTGCCAGGGGGACTAGCCAGGGCAAATGCATGGGGTTATGGGGATAGGACCTGGGTGGGATTGTGGTCGGTGCAGACTCGATGGGCCAAATGGCCTCCTTCTGCACCGTGGAGATTCTATGAGAAAGTAGCGTTACAGACATAGCTAGGGTGTGGAGAAAGATCAACTTAATGCGAGGTAGGTCCATTCAAAAGCCTAATGGCAGCAGGGAAGAAGCTGTTCTTGAGTCGGTTGGTACGTGACCTCAGACTTTTGTATCCTTTTCCTGACGGAAGAAGGTGGAAGAGAGTGGCCAAAATTCTACCGCTTCGTCTTCCATGGAATCGGAGCACGCACTTTAGGTGAGAGGGGGAAAGTTTGAAGGAGATGTGAGGGGCAGGTTTTTTACACAGAGAGCGGTAGGTGTCTGGAGTGCGCTGCCAGGGGTGGTGGGGGTGGAGGCAGATACAATAGGGGCGTTTAAGGGGCTTTTAGATAAGCACATGACTATGCAGGGAATAGAGGGATATGGAGCAAGGGCAGGCAGGAGGGATTAGTCTAATTTGGCGTCATGTTGGGCTGAGGGACCTGTTCCCATGCTGTACTGTTCTAAAAGAGAAAATGCTGGAAAATCTCAGCCGGTCTGATTCTGTGGGGAGAGAATAGAGCTAACGTTTCGAGTTTGGAATGTCAGCTACAACTCTGACCAACTTTTACAGATGCACCATAGAAATATTCTTTCTGGTTGTATCACAGCTTGGTATGGGCTCCTGCTCTGCCCAAGACCGCAAGGAGCTACAAAGGGTTGTGAACATAGCCTAGTCCATCACGCAAACCAGCCTCCCCTCCATTGACTCTGTCTACACTTCCCGCTGCCTCGGCAAAGCAGCCGGCATAATTAAGGACCCCACGCACCCCGGACATTCTCTCTTCCACCTTCTTCCGTTAGGGAAAAAGATACAAAAGTCTGAAAACACGTACCAACCGACTCTTCCCTGCTGCCGTCAGACTTTTGAATGGACCTACCTCGCATTAAGTTGATCTTTCTCTACACCCTAGCTATGACTGTAACACTACATTCTGCGCTCTCTCCTTTCCTTCTCTATGAACGGTATGCTTTGTCTGTATAGCGCGCAAGAAACAATACTTTTCACTGTATGTTAATACATGTGATCTTGCTGTGCAGAAATCGGTTGCTATGTTTCTTACCACAGCGACCACATTCAAAAACAAATCACGTCATTGGCTGAAAAAAGCCCCCTTCTTAGGCAGCCCGTGGTTGTCAAAGGTGCTATGCAAATGCAAGTCCTTTTTGTTTACACATTGGATTGTATGAAGATGTTAAAGGGTCTCTCACACTCTGTCTCACACCCAGATACACACACACACACACACCCACCCAGATACACACACACACACACACACACCCAGATACACACACACAGACACACACCCAGACACACACACACACACCCAGATACACACACACACACACACAGAGCCACAGTGGAGGCAGGTTTCTCAGCACTGTGGGTGGGGAGGGGTGATGAGGGTCCCAGGTCTCCAGCGACATTCTTTGACAGTGTGTGCAGAGACACACGCATAGAACGGCAAAGAGCCTTCAGCACACAACGAGGCCATTCGGCCCATTGCGCCAGATCACTGAGCTAGCAACGTGGCCAGACCTCACCTTCTCCCCCCCGTAACCCTGCACCTTCTCCCTTTCCAGATTGTCATCAACTTCAGGAAGTATAAAGGAGAACATGTCCCTGTCGACATCAACGGGGACAAAGTAGAAAGGATCGAGAGCTTCAAATTTTTAGGTGTCCAGATCAAAACAACCTGTCCTGGTCCCCCCACGCCGACACTATAGTTAAGAAAGCCCCACCAACACCTCTACTTTCTCAGAACACTAAGGAAATTTGGCATGTCCGCTTTGACTCTCTTTCTTTTACAGATGCTCCATAGAAAGCATTCTTTCTGGTTGTATCACAGCTTGGTATGGGCCCCTGCTCTGCCCAAGACCGCAAGGAACTACAAAAGGTCGTGAATGTAGCCCAATCCATCACGCAAACCAGCCTCCCATCCATTGACTCCGTCTACACTTCCCGCTGCCTCGGAAAAGCAGCCGGCATAATTAAGGACCCCACGCACCCCGGACATTCTCTCTTCCACCTTCTTCTGTCGGGAAAAAGATACAAAAGTCTGAGGTCACGTACCAACCGACTCAAGAACAGCTTCTTCCCTGCTGCCATCAGACTTTTGAATAGACCTACCTCGCATTAAGTTGATCTTTCTCTACACCCTAGCTATGACTGTAACACTACATTCTGCACTCTCTCCTTTCCTTCTCTATGAACGGTATGCTTTGTCTGTATAGTGCGCAAGAAACAATACTTTTCACTGTATGCTAATACATGTGACAATAATAAATCAAATCAAATCAAATCATAAGATACATAGCCAACTCCCTCTTGAATACATTGATCAAATCTGCCTCCACCGCTCTCTCAGGCAGCGCATTCCAGATCCTAACCACTCGCTGCGGGGGGAAGCTTCTCCTCGTGTCCCCATTGCTTTTTTTCTCAATCGGATTAAACCTGCGCCCCCTGGTCTCCATTGTCCCACCAATGGGAACGGTTCCTCCCTATCCGCTCTGTCCAGACCCCCTCGTGATTTTGAACACCTCGATCAAATCTCCTCTCACCCTTCTCTTCCCCAAGGAGAACAGTCCCAACCTCTCCAATCTGTCCTCCTTACTGAAGTTCCTCATCCCTGGAAGCGTTCTCGTGAATCTCCCCTGCGAATCTCCCCTGCGCTCCCTCTCCAATGCCTTCATATCTTTCCCAAGTTGCGGTGCCCAGAACAGGCCGCAAGCCTCCGACCGAGGATCGGAAGGGCTGGATTTGCCTACTTCTGCTCCTAATTCCCACGTTCCAATGAACCGATGCGTCTCCTCGAATTTGGTTCCTCCGCCTTTCTCCGGAGAGACTGGTTCCGGTGAGGGAGGGGCTTCTGGCACTGGCTGAGGGGTTGGGGGGGTGGGGTGGGGGGGAGGTTTAAAGTCTTATTTCTGGGGTTGACTCCTCGGGGGTTTCTGAGATAAGTCCTTCGCATCCCAAGGGGATGTACGGGAAACCACCTCCAGTTAGGAGAAGGAGGTGGGGAAATGGCGTGGTCCAACGGTGAGGGGGGGGGGGGTGGGAGGTGGGGTGGGGGGGTTGAAGGAGACGGTGATGGCGGGGGGTGGGGGAGGGGGGGGGGGGAAGGACAGGAAAACAAAATGACTTCACAGCTCTGGAGTAAACGGGGAAACAAACTCACCAGAGCGGCCACAGTCTGCGCAGGATATCAAATCTTCGGGAGACCCTGTCTTCTTGTTCCCCGAAATCCCACCCAGGCAGAAATCGCAATACGTGTTCGGGATGATGGATCCGTCGGGAGCTTTCCGTGCTAAAGGACATTACGCAAGAGTCAATATGGCGGCGAGAGAGAGAGAGAGAGAGAGAGATGCAAAAAGCTTCCTGTCAATCCCCAGCCCGATGGAATGTCCTCGGGAGATTCCCGGCCACATGTTCCGGGAAAGGAACTAGGGGGGGCATGGCCTCAAAATAAGGGGGAGCAGATTTAGGACTGAGTTGAGGAGGAATTCTTCACACAAAGGGTTGTGAATGTGTGGAATTCCCTGCCCAGTGAAGCAGTTGAGGCTACCTCATTGAATGTTTTTAAGGCAAGGATAGATAAATTTTTGAACAGTAAAGGAATTAAGGGTTATGGTGAGCGGGCGGGTAAGTGGAGCTGAGTCCACGAAAAGATCAGCCATGATCTTATTGAATGGCGGAGCAGGCTCGAGGGGCCAGATGGCCGACTCCTGCTCCTAGTTCTTATGTTGTTAGTGTCCAAAGATGTGTAGATTAGTGGATTGGCCATGCTAAATTGCCCCTTAGTGTCCAAAGATGTGCAGGTTAAGGGGATTGGCCATGCTAAATTGCCCCTTAGTGTCCAAAGATGTGCGGGTTAGGTGGATTGGCCATGCTAAATTGCCCCTTAGTGTCAGGGGGACTAGCAGGGTAAATAGGTGGGGTTACGGGGATAGGGCCTGGGTGGGATTATGGTCAGTGCAGACTCGATGGGCCGAATGGCCTCCTTCTGCACTGTAGGGATTCCATGATTCGATGAAGGGGGGGGGGGGGGGTGATTGGGTCATTGCGGATTGTGGGATCTTGCAGTGCGCAAATTAGCTTCCGCGCCGCCTACATCGCAACGGTGACTACACTTCAGAAAAAAGCCCTCCGGTGACTGCAACCTGCCCCGGGACATCCCGAGGTTGTGAAAGGTGCTATATAAATGCAAATTCCGCCAGGGTGGGGGTTGGGTGGGGGGGGGGGGGGGGAAAGGAGGTGGTGTGGGGGAGGGGAGGGGAGGGGGTGACTGAGGAGGAGCTGGGGGGCTGGCAGTGTGGGAGGGGCAGGGGTTAGGGCTGGCAGTGGGGCAGGACCCAAGGATGCCATGTTTTTTTGCGACAGGCTCTCCGAGTCACTGACTGCTCGCACTCCTGCTGGCTTTGCTCTCGAGGGACAGAGATGGGGGTGCCGTGGGGCTGTCCCTGGGCTCGAAACCCCGAGGCCCCGGGTTAAGGCTCTGGAGGACCTGGATTCAAATCCCACCACTGCCGCTGGTGGAATTTAAGTTCAGTTCATCAACCTGTGATGACTGGCTGGGCTAAACCCGGAATGTGGGGGTTGTCTTATGAGGACGGGTTTGAGAGGTTGGGCTTGTATCTGCTGGAGGTTAGAAGGGTGATCAAAAGCTTTCAGATCCTGAGGGCGGGCCTGGACAGGGTGGGTGTGGAGAGGAGATTTCCTCTTGTGAGAGAATCTGGAACTTGGGGAGGGTCAGTGTTTAATAATAAGGAGTCACTCGTTTAGGACGGAGATAAGGAAAACTCTGCGACCATCTTCCTCTAAAGGCAGTTGGAGTAGAGTCTTTGAACATTATTAAGGCGGGGTGGAAAGATTCTTGATTCACGAGAGGGTGAAAGGTTATCGGGGGTGAAAGGTTATCGAGGGTGAAAGGTTATCGAGGGGTGGGTGAGAATGTGGGGTTATGGTTGCAATCAGATCAGCCATGACCTTATTGGTGGGGTAGCAGGCTGGAGAGGGCCGAGTGGCCTACTCCTATTTCTTATGTTTGTATATCCTCATTGGGGGGGGGATAAAGCGTTCATAGAAACCCTACAGTGCAGAAGGAGACCACTTGGCCCATCGAGTCTGCACCGACCACAATCCCACCCAAACCCTATTCCCATAACCCCATGCATTCACCCTAGCTAGCCCCCCCTAAGGGTCAATTTAGCATGGCCAATCCATCCAACCCGCACATCTTTGGACTGTGGGAGGAAACCGGAGCACCCGGAGGAAACCCACGCAGACACAGGGAGAATGTGCAGACTCCACACAGACAGTGACCTAAGCCGGATTTGAACCCGGGTCTCTGGTGCCGTGAGGCAGCAGTGGTAACCGCTGTGCCACCATGCCACCCCTTGCAGTGTTAGTGCCCACCCAGAGTTTAAATCCCACATCGCCGGGTCGTGCAGCCATTACATCGATCCCAGATCCTAACTCCAGAGTTCATGAGGAACAATGTTCTCCCCCTATCACATCGAATTCACAGCACAAACACAGGCCATTCGGCCCACCCTGTCTGTGTTGGTGTTTCCTGCACCAATCAAGTCTCCTCCAGGAGTCTTTATCTCACTCTATCCCCAAATCCTTCTATTCCTCATCTTTATCCAGTTTCTACTGAGACATCTCAACACCATTCACCCCAACCACATCCCGTGGGAGCGAGTCCCACATTCTCCCCACTCCCCATTGGAGCGGGTTGCACATTCTTTCCCACTCCACGTGGGAGCAAGTCCCACATTCTCCCCACTCCCTGGAGGAGCGAGTCCCACATTTTCCCCACTTCCCATGGGAGCGAGTTCCACATTCTCCTCACTCCCTGGGGGAGCGAGTCCCACATTCTCCCCACTCCCCATGGGAGCGAGTTCCACATTTAAGTCCCACATTCTCCCCACTCCCTGTGGGAGTGAGTCCCACATTCTCCCCACTCCCTGTGGGAGCGAGTCCCACATTCTCCCCACTCCCTGTGGGAGCGAGTCCCACATTCTCCCCACTCCCCATGGGACCGAGTCCCACATTCTCCCCACTCCCTGTGGGAGCGAGTCCCACATTCTCCCCACTCCCTGTGGGAGCGAGTTCCACATTCTCCTCACTCCCTGTGGGAGCGAGTCCCACATTCTCCCCACTCCCCATGGGACCGAGTCCCACATTCTCCCCACTCCCCATGGGACCGAGTCCCACATTCTCCCCACTCCCCATGGGAGCGAGTTCCACATTTAAGTCCCACATTCTCCCCACTCCCTGTGGGAGCGAGTCCCACATTCCCCCCACTCCCTGTGGGAGCGAGTCCCACATTCTCCCCACTCCCTGTGGAAGCGAGTCCCACATTCTCCCCACTCCCCATGGGAGCGAGTTCCACATTTAAGTCCCACATTCTCCCCACTCCCTGTGGGAGCGAGTCCCACATTCTCCCCACTCCCTGTGGGAGCGAGTCCCACATTCTCCCCACTCCCTGTGGGAGCGAGTCCCACATTCTCCCCACTCCCTGTGGGAGCGAGTTCCACATTCTCCTCACTCCCTGGGGGAGCGAGTCCCACATTCTCCCCACTCCCCATGGGAGCGTGTTCCACATTTAAGTCCCACATTCTCCCCACTCCCTGTGGGAGCGAGTCCCACATTCCCCCCACTCCCTGTGGGAGCGAGTCCCACATTCCCCCCACTCCCTGTGGGAGCGAGTCCCACATTCTCCCCACTCCCTGTGGAAGCGAGTTCCACATTCTCCCCACTCCCCATGGGGAGCGAGTCCCACATTCTCCCCAGTCCCTGTGGGAGCGAGTCCCACATTCTCCCCACTCCCTGTGGGAGCGAGTCCCACATTCTCCCCACTCCCCATGGGAGCCAGTCCCATATTCTCCCCACTCCCTGTGGGGAGCGAGTCCCACATTCTCCCCACTCCCCATGGAAACGAGTTCCACATTCTCCCCTCTCCCTGTGGGAGTGGATCCCACATTCTTCCCATACTCTGGGTAAAGATGTTTCTCCTGAATCTCCGATTGGATTTATTCCTGATTCTCTTACACTGATGGTCCCCTAAGTTCTGCTTTAACCCCACAAGTGGAAACATCTTCTCTACGTTTACCCTATCAAACTGCTTCATAATTTATGATGGCGGCACGGTGGCACAGTGGTTAGCACTGCTGCCTCTCAGCGCCAGAGACCCGGGTTCGATTCCCGGCTTGGGTCCCTGTCTGTGCGGAGTCTGCACGTTCTCCCCGTGTCTGTGTGGGTTTCCTCCGGGTGCTCTGGTTTCCTCCCACACTCCAAAGGCGTACGGGTTAGGTGGATTGGCCGTGCTAAATTGTCCCTTAGAGTCCCAAGATGTGCAGGTTAGGTGGATTGGCCATGCTAAATGTCCCTTAGAGTCCCAAGATGTGCAGGTTAGGCGGATTGGCCATGCTAAATGTCCCTTAGAGTCCCAAGATGTGCAGGTTAGGTGGATTGGCCATGCTAAATTGCCCCTTAGTGTCCCAAGATGTGTGGATTACTGGGGTAAATAGACTGGGTTTACGGGGATAGGGCCTGGGTGGGATTGTTCTCGATGGGCTGAATGGCCTCCTACTGCACTGTCGGGATTCTATGATTTGACCACAATGAGAAAAGCCACAGCCTATTCAACCTTTCCTGATATTCCACCACCTCAGGTCTCATACCATCCTTGCTGATCTGTTATTTCTGCGCCCTCTCCAGTGTTTGTACATTCTGTTTTGTCAAGAGGAGCCATAGTTGGCCTCAGCACTCCTATACATTTTTTGGGTTCATTTACGGGATGTGGCTGGGCCAGTATTCATTGCCCATCCCTAGTTGCCCTTGGAGGGGCAGTTGAGAGTCAACCACATTGCTGTGGCTCTGGAGCCACATGTAGGCCAGACCGGGTAAGGACGGCAGATTTCCTTCCCTAAAGGGGCATTAGTGAACCAGATGGGTTTTTCCAACAATGGTTTCATGGTCATCAGTAGATTCTTAATTCCAGATTTTTTTTATTGAATTCAAATTCCACCATCTGCCGTGGCGGGGATTCGAACCCGGGTCCCCAGAACATTAGCTGAGTTTCTGGATTAATAGTCTAGTGATAATACCACTAGGCCATCGCCTCCTTTGCTGTTGTGGAGTCAGTTAAGGGTTGGAGGTGGAATTGAACTGGGAGTCACCCTCTTCTGGGGTGGATTTTGTGAGATTTATTCTGGGCTATGTGCATCTATGTGGATAGCCAATCAGAGAGTGGATCTCTGCTTCGCGTGCTTTCCGCTGCGTACAGGGCGTTGTGTGACGCCTCTGCAGTGCAATAGCCCATGGATACCCACCAGATAGCAGACACGGGCGGGGGTGTGGAGTGGGGGGGAAAGGATGGGAATGTCCATTTCTATGTGAGGCACTGGAGGTGCCCCAGGGTGCCATAGCTCTGCGTGAATCTTCGGAGGGGGCGGAGGCGAGGGGAAGGGGCGCACTCGAACCCCACTGAGGCCAAATCTTGGTTTGCCTTTCCCATCATGGATTGTTAGCCCCAGTCCTAGTTGCTTGGATCCAGAGAACCTCCCCGTGAACCTGGTCCTGGCAAAACTCGCCATCAACGGGTCCAGGGCGACCGAGGGGGTTGTCTGCTCCTCTACCTCGGCTATATTCGCGGCTGGGTGTCCCTGGAGAAGGAGCATGCAGTGCCCGAGGGCACCAGTGAGGCCTTCCGTGCCCCCTGGGCACCGCAGGGGCTGGGGTGCATTATCAACCCCTTTAGCCGCATTTTGATTTGACGTTCTAAGTCTCCTTTCTGATTTGCTTTTAAGTTTCGGGCGGTTCCCTTCTGTTTTTGGGGAGTCGCCCCTTTTAGTTTGGCCCTCGGTTAATTTGATTTTGTTTATTTGGAGCGAGTCCAAAAGGTTACAGGCTCCGCTCTGGCGAGTTTGGAGAGTGTTACAGACACCCTCGCAAAGCCCAGCACCAAGGAGAAGAACGAGGCGTGGGTCAGATCCCGGTTGTCTCAAATTGGACTTGTGGAACTCTTTGCCGCAGAAGGCTGTGGAGGTCGGGTCATTGAGTGTCTTTAAGACAGAGATAGATAGGTTCTTGATTAATAAGAGGGTCAGGGGTTATGGGGAAAAGGAATGGAGATGAGAAAAGTATCACCATGATTGAATGACGGAGGAGACTCGATGGGCCGAGTGGCCTAATTCTGCTCCTATATCTTATTTCCACTTTATAAACACACACACACACTCACTGTCAGGCTGGGTATCTCAGTCACACGCAGCTCCCACTCTACTCTGCATTACTCAAAGGCCCGTGCCGCTCGCCTGGGTCAATTTAAAATGACCCTGACATCCCTTTGCAACACAGAGGAAAGAATGGAAGCCTTTCTCTCCGTTCTGACACAGCAGCACCGTGGCAATCGCGGAATAAATCACACAGGGACCACTTCATTCATGTAAATGTCGGTGTTTATTGATCAGGTTAATGTGGTGGGGGGGGGTGGAGGAGGGAGGGGTGCGGAACGGGAGAGGGAGCCAGGCCCAAATCAGGAACACCCCTGCGGCGAATGAAGGGCAGGTTGCGCCGTTTCATTGCTGCTTCTGTTAGTTTTTTCCCCCCCGCGTTCCATTTAACAGAAAGTTTCAAATATAAAAAGCTCCTTCCAAACCCACTCGCTGGCTAATCAGGATTGGAAGGATGGGATATAAACAGCCGCCCTGTGCAAGAAGCCAAAAACGCGACAAAATCCTACACTGCCCGTCACTTCACCGGGATATCATTGGCTGGAAAGCACTGTGGACATCCCGGAATTTTTAAAACAGCAGCTCAGGACTGGGTGTGTTTCCTGTTGTGGAGATGCCGGTGTTGGACTGGGGTAAACACAGTAAGAAGTTTAACAACACCAGGTTAAAGTCCAACAGGTTTATTTGGTAGCAAAAGCCACACAAGCTTTCGAAGCTCTAAGCCCCTTCTTCAGGTGAGTCTGAAGAAGGGGCTTAGAGCTCCGAAAGCTTGTGTGGCTTTTGCTATCAAATAAACCTGTTGGACTTTAACCTGGTGTTGTTAAACTTCTTACTGTGTTTCCTGTCTCATGGTTCAAATACACACCCGTCACCCACAGCAGGGAGTCACGGGTACAAACCACATGGGAATCCCTCCAAAGACACACTCACACACCCTCAGACTCATACGCACACACACACACACACACACACACACACACACACAAAGAGCAGTCCAGCACAGGAAACAGGCCCTTCGGCCCTCCAAGCCTGCGCCGATCATGATGCCTGCCTAAACTAAAACCGTATGCACTTACAGAGTCCGTATCCTTCCATTCCCATCCTATTCATGTATTCATCTAGCTGCCCCTTAAATGCCGCTATCGTACCTGCTCCCACCCCCTCCCCGGGCAGCGCGTTCCAGACAGTTACCACCCTCTGTGTAAAAAACTTGCCTCGCACATCCCCTCTAAACTTTTCCTCACGCACCTTAAACCTATGTCCCCGAGTACTTGACTTTTCTACCCTGGGAAAGAGCATCTGACTCTCCATTCTGTCCATGCCCCTCATAATCTTGTAAACCTCTATCAGGTCGCCCCTCAACCTCCGTCGCTCCAGTGAGAACAAACCGAGTTTCTCCAACCTCTCCTCATAGCTAATACCCTCCAGACCAGGCAACATCCTGGTAAACCTCTTCTGTACCCTCTCCAAAGCATCCACATCCTTCTGGTCGTGTGGCGACCAGAATTGTACACAATATTCTAAATGAGGCCTAACTAAGGTTCTGTACAGCTGCAGCATGACCTCCCAATTCAATGCCCTGGCTGATGAAGGGTAAGCATGCTGTACGCCTTCTTGACTACCTTATCCACCTGCGTTGCCACTTTCAGTGATCGGTGGACATGGTCACCCAGATCCCTCTGCCTGTCAATACTCCTAAGGGTCCTATCATTTACTGTATAATTCCTACATGCATTGGACCTTCCAAACCACATGGGAATCCCTTCAAAGAGACACACACACACACCCTCCGACACACACACACACACCCTCCGACACACACACACACACACCCTCCGACACACACACACACACACCCTCCGACACACACACACACACACCCTCCGACACACACACACACACACACACCCTCCGACACACACACACACACCCTCCGACACATACACACCCCCTCCGACACACACACACACACCCCCTCCGACACACACACACACACCCTCCGACACATACACACACACCCTCCGACACACACACACACCCTCCGAAACACACACACACCCTCCGACACACACACACCCACTCCGAAACACACACACACCCTCCGACACACACACACACACCCTCCGACACACACACAGACACCCTCCGACACACACACACACCCTCCGAAACACACACACACCCTCCGACACACACACACACACCCTCTGACACATACACACCCCCTCCGACACACACACACACACACCCTCCGACACACACACACACACCCTCCGACACACACACACACACACACCCTCCGACACATACACACCCCCTCCGACAAACACACACCCTCCGACACACACACACACCCCCTCCGACACACACACACACACCCTCCGACACACACACACACACCCTCCGACACACACACACACACATCCTCCGACACACACACACACCCTCCGACACACACACACACACCCTCCGACACACACACACACCCTCCGACACACACACACACACACCCTCCGACACATACACACACCCTCCGACACGCACACACACACACCCTCCGACACATACACACACCCTCCGACACATACACACACCCTCCGACACACACACACACACACCCTCCGACACACACACACACACCCTCCGACACGCACACACACACCCTCCGACACACACACACACCCTCCGACACACACACACACCCTCCGACACACACACACACCCTCCGACACACACACACACACCCTCCGACACACACACACACACACCCTCCGACACACACACACACCCTCCGACACACACACACCCTCCGACACACACACACACCCTCCGACACACACACACACACACACCCTCCGACACACACACACACACCCTCCGACACACACACACACACCCTCCGACACACACACCCTCCGACACACACACACACACACCCTCCGACACATACACACACACACACACACACCCTCCGACACACACACACACACACCCTCCGACACACACACACACACCCTCCGACACACACACACACACCCACACACACCCTCCGACACACACACACACACCCTCCGACACACACACACACACCCTCCGACACACACACACACACGCACACACACACACCCTCCGACACACACACACCCTCCGACACACACACACCCTCCGACACGCACACACACACCCTCCGACACGCACACACACACCCTCCGACACGCACACACACACCCTCCGACACACACACACACACCCTCTGACACACACACACACACCCTCCGACACACACACACACCCTCCGACACACACACACACACTCTCCGACACATACACACCCCCTCCGACACACACACACACACACACCCTCCGACACACGCACACACACCCTCCGACACACACACACACACCCTCCGACACATACACACCCCCTCCGACACACACACACACACACCCTCCAACACACACACACACACCCTCCGACACACACACACACACCCTCCGACACACACACACACACCCTCCGACACACACACACACCCTCCGACACACACACACACCCTCCGACACATACACACACCCTCCGACACACACACACACACACCCTCCGACACATACACACACCCTCCGACACACACACACACACCCTCCGACACACACACACACACACCCTCCGACACACACACACACACACACCCTCCGACACACACACACACACACACACCCTCCGACACACACACACACACACCCTCCGACACACACACACACCCTCCGACACACACACACACACCCTCCGACACACACACACACACACACACACACACCCTCCGACACACACACACCCTCCGACACACACACACACCCTCCGACACACACACACACACACCCTCCGACACACACACACACCCTCCGACACACACACACACCCTCCGACACACACACACACACACCCTCCGACACACACACACACACACCCTCCGACACACACACACACACCCTCCGACACACACACACACACCCTCCGACACACACACACACACACCCTCCGACACACACACACACACACCCTCCGACACACACACACACACACACCCTCCGACACACACACACCCTCCGCCACGCACACACACCCTCCGACACGCACACACACACCCTCCGACACACACACACACACCCTCCGACACGCACACACACACCCTCCGACACGCACACACACACACACCCTCCGACACACACACACACCCTCCGACACACACACACACACACACACACCCTCCGACACACACACACACCCTCCGACACACACACACACCCTCCGACACACACACACCCTCCGACATACACACACACCCTCCGACATACACACACACCCTCCGACACACACACACACACACCCTCCGACACACACACACACACCCTCCGACACACACACACCCTCCGACACACACACACACCCTCCGACACACACACACCCTCCGACACACACACACCCTCCGACACACACACACCCTCCAACACACACACACACCCTCCAACACACACACACACCCTCCGACACACACACACACACCCTCCGACACACACACACACACACTAGTACAGCACAGATTTGTCTGGATTAAACTCTATCTGCCATTTCTCCGCCCAAGTCTCCAACCGGTCCATATCTTGCTGCATCCTCTGACAATCCTCTTCACTATCCACAATTCCACCAATTTTTGTGGTGTCTGCGAACTTATTAATTAGACAAATTTAATTTAAAAATCAACAAACATCCAAACACACCCCCCCTCTCACTCACTCTCTCAGTTATAATTCCTGTGCCTCTGGGTTACTGCTCCTTATACCTCACAACCTCGAGACATCTCACTCTGAAAGGAGTAAATCAAACTTGACTGCTTCTTTGTTTCTGGATTACAGAAGCTATCTTGATTTCTCAGCCCAGATTCCACAGTGCGTATCGGGTATGAGGGACATCGGAATGTACCGCGTGCAAACAGGCCATTCGGCCCACCTAGTCCACACGAGCCTCCTTCTATCTCACCCTTGTGGTGAACCATAGATGGTTACCACTATGGGTACTTGTACATATGTTACTCTTGTTACTGTTGGGGTTAGGGTTGGGGTGTTCCACCTGTTATCATTGTTTATGTGGTACACTCCGTTTGGCTCCGCCTTCTTACAGGAGTATAAAGGTCACTGCTACTTCCTGGTAGCCCTTAGTCTGGGATAGTATTGTTAGTAAGAAGTTTAACAACACCAGGTTAAAGTCCAACAGGTTTATTTGGTAGCAAAAGCCACACAAGCTTTCGGAGCCGCAAGCCCCTTCTTCAGGTGAGTGGGAATTCTGTCTGAAGAAGCTGAAGAAGGGGCTTGCAGCTCCGAAAGCTTGTGTGGCGTTTGCTACCAAATAAACCTGTTGGACTTTAACCTGGTGTTGTTAAACTTCTTACTGTGTTTACCCCAGTCCAACGCCGGCATCTCCACATCATAGTATTGTTAAGCAGTGTGCTCTATTCTTGTTGTGAATAAAAGCCTTTATTCCCGGGTACGTCCTAGCCTCCCGAGTGAATCAATCGCGCATCAACCCCATCAGCATACCCAGCTCGTCCCTTCTCCCTCATGCCTTTATCCAGCTTCCCCTGAAAGGCATCTTCCGCGAATCTAATTCTTGGGAGAGATTTTCCACCTCCGCTGTCCTAGGGAATGAATATTCCAAATAACCCTTCCAAATATTTTTCCTCATGTATCTCACTAGTTTCCAGTGATTCTAAGGTCTTCATTTAAACCAGTCGACTTCAGAGGAAAAGCCCAACCCAGCAGTGACTCCAACCACCACTCAAGAAGCTCGACATCATCCAGGATAAAGCAGCCCCGCTTGATTGGCACCCCATCCACCACCTTCAACATTCACTCCCTCCACCACCGACGCACAGTGGCAGCCGTGTGTACCATCTACAAGAAGTTCTCCTTTTATGCATTCATAGGACATGGGTGTCGCTGGCGGGCCAGCATTTATTGCCCATCCCTAGTTGCCCTTGGAGGGCAGTTGAGAGTCAACCACATTGCTGTGGCTCTGGAGTCACATGTAGGCCAGACTGGGTAAGGACGGCAGATTTCCTTCCCTAAAGGAACCAGATGGGTTCTTCCGACAATCGACAATGGTTTCATGGTCATCAGTAGATTCTTAATTCCAGATTTTTTTTATTGAATTCAACTTCCACCATCTGCCGTGGCGGGATTCGAACCCAAATCTCCAGAACATTAGCTGCATTTCTGGATTAATAGTCTAGCGATAATACCACTAGACCATCGCCTCCCCTGCAGTGATTTGCCAAGGCTCCTTCAATAGCACCTTCCAAACCCACGGGCCTCTACCCCTAAAGGAAGATACCTGGGAACACCACCACCTGCAAGTTCCTCGCCAAGTCACTCACCACCCTGACTTGGCAATATATCGACAGTTCCTTCCCTGTCGCTGGGTCAAAATCTTGGAACTTGCTCCCTAACAGCACCGTGGGTGTACCTACTCCACACGTGGAGATGCCAGTGTTGGACTGGGACAGACACTGTAAGAAGTCTCACAACACCAGGTTAAAGTCCAACAGGTTTATTTGAGGTTTACCCCTTATCCTCAAACTATGACCCCTAGTTCTGGACTCCCCCCACCATCGGGAACATTCTTTCTGAATCTACCCTGTCTAACCCTGTTAGAATTTTATAAGTTTCTATGTGATAAATGATTTGATAGAGTATAAAAGCTGGAGTCTGATGTTGCAGCTGTATAGAACGCTGGTTAGGCCACATTTGGAATACTGCGTCCAGTTCTGGTCGCCGCACTACAAGAAGGACGTGGAGGCGTTAGAGAGAGTGCAGAGAAGGTTTACCAGGATGTTGCCTGGTATGGAGGGTCTTAGCTATGAGGAGAGATTGGATAAACTGGGGTTGTTCTCCCTGGAAAGACGGAGAATGAGGGGAGATCTAATAGAGGTGTACAAGATTATGAAGGGTATAGATAGGGTGAACAGTGGGAAGCTTTTTCCCAGGTCGGAGGTGACGATCATGAGGGGTCACGGGCTCAAGGTGAGAGGGGCGAGGTATAACTCAGATATCAGAGGGACGTTTTTTACACAGAGGGTGGTGGGGGCCTGGAATGCGCTGCCAAGTAGGGTGGTGGAGGCAGGCACGCTGACATCGTTTAAGACTTACCTGGATAGTCGCATGAGCAGCCTGGGAATGGAGGGATACAAACGATTGGTCTAGTTGGACCAAGGAGCGGCACAGGCTTGGAGGGCCGAAGGGCCTGTTTCCTGTGCTGTACTGTTCTTTGATTTATTATTATCGCAAGAATTGGGATGCAGTGAAAAGTATTGTTTCTTGCGCGCCATACAGACAAAGCATGCCATTCATAGAGAAGGAAAGGAGAGAGTGCAGAATGTAGTGCTACAGTCATAGCTAGGGTGTAGAGAAAGATCAACTTAATGCGAGGTAGGTCCATTCAAAAGTCTGACAACAGCAGGGAAGACTTTTGAATGGACCTACCTCGCACTAAGTTGATCTTTCTCTACACCCTAGCTGTGACTGTAACACTACATTCTGCACCCTCTCCTTTCCTTCTCTATGAACGGTATGCTTTGTCTGTATAGCGCGCAAGAAACAATACTTTTCACTGTATGTTAATACATGTGACAATAATAAATCAAATCAAATCAAAGCAGCTGTTCTTAAGTCGGTTGATACGTGTTTCTAGACTTTTGTATCTCTTTCCCCCCCCGGCCCGCCGACGGAAGAAGGGGAATTTTGCTCACTCTGCGAAGATGGGGGCCTCCAGCGCACAGGCCCTTCCGGGCTGGAAGATTCTAGAACAGGAGGGTTTGATCTTTAATGGCTGCGGGGATGTTGGGGGGGAATTTTATGTGGAGTTGAATTTATAAGCAGCTGGTTTGCTACACTGTCGCATCATTTGCATTCAGCGTCAAGAGAGAAACGCTTTCTCTCTCGGAAAAAATAATAATAATTCAGAATCTCACATCAATGCAAGGCAGACAAAGGAAAGGCACTGCAATCTGCAGCAGAATTGTCCCACTTTGATATAAGATTTCAGATGCCTATTTATCAAGAGCTGAGGGAGTCATTATTCTATTTTCAAAAGCGGCCGTGTAAAAACAGATCATTACGCGGTGAATATAATTTCTCCTCGGTTTGTATTTCTCTCATTCACCGCCCCCCCCCCCCCCCCCCACTCCACCCACCCCTCGGCCTAGAGAAGATTTGACAAGAGCCTGCCTCCCCCTAATTGAAACTATCAAATGGGCTGAGGAATATTAAGCCTGAGGCCTTCACTTATTTTCTTTTTGGTCAGGGCGCAAGATGAGCGGTTGCCATGCCAACAGAATAACCAGGGCAACAAAGCAATCCAATTTCTTTCTCGGGCCTGCTTTAAATAGACGAGGTTGTGGAAAATAATGTACCGGCTTATAGATTCTTACCCCTCCTCCCAGCCTCGTTTCTCCCCCCCCCCCCGCCTCTCAATGTTGCAGGAGAATCTTTGTCAGATATAGGCCGGAGCCTGCAGGGGCCTCCCCGCGCCCTGTGGGGCAACACAGCGGCCGCCTCGCGCCCTGGGACCCGGCCGTTTTCCGTTCTTGGCGCCAGAAGGGCCTTGCATTCGGGTGGCGCCGTCACACCCCTTGGCGATGTTCCACAGCCAAAGCGCAGCGCGTTCCGCTGGGAAACGCAGCGGCCAATCTGCGCACAGCAAGCTCCCGCAAACCGCCAATGAGGCGGTGACCAGATCACCTGATGTTCCCTTTGTTGTGATAAATATCAGGGAGTGTGGAGGGAGAATTCGTCACGGGATGTTTGATATCCACCTTGGTTTCCATTCTGAAGGACAGCAGACAGAGGCACGGTTGCACAGTGGTTAGCGTTGCTAACCTGCCCCTGAGCCCTGGCCTCACAGCGCCAGGGACCCGGGTTCGAATCCCGGCTTGGGTCACTGTCTGTGTGGAGTCTGCACGTTCTCCCCGTGTCTGCGTGGGTTTCCTCCGGGTGCTCCGGTTTCCTCCCACACTCCAAAGATGCACAGGTTAGGTGGATTGGCCATGCTAAATTGCCCCTTAGTGTCAAAAGATGTGTAGGTTAGGGGGATTGGCCATGCTAAATTGCCCCTTAGTGTCAAAAGATGTGTAGGTTAGGGGGATTGGCCATGCTAAATTGCCCCTTAGTGTCCAACGATGTGTAGGTTAGGTGGATTGACCATGCTAAATTGCCCCTTAGTGTCCAACGATGTGTAGGTTAGGTGGATTGACCATGCTAAATTGCCCCTTAGTGTCAAAAGATGTGTAGGTTAGGGGGATTGGCCATGCTAAATTGCCCCTTAGTGTCCAAAGATGTTCAGATTTGGTAGATTGGCCATGCTAAATTGCCCCTTAGTGTCAAAAGATGTGTAGGTTAGGGGGATTGGCCATGCTAAATTGCCCCTTAGTGTCAAAAGATGTGTAGGTTAGGGGGATTGGCCATGCTAAATTGCCCCTTAGTGTCAAAAGATGTGTAGGTTAGGTGGATTGACCATGCTAAATTGCCCCTTAGTGTCCAACGATGTGTAGGTTAGGTGGATTGACCATGCTAAATTGCCCCTTAGTGTCCAACGATGTGTAGGTTAGGTGGATTGACCATACTAAATTGCTCCTTAGTGTCCAAAGATGTGCAGGTTAGGTGGATTGGCCATGCTAAATTACCCCTTAGTGTACCTGAACAGGCGCCGGAGTGTGGCGACTCGGGGATTTTCACAGTAACTTCATGTGGTAAACCACTGTTATCTGTGGTGGTTAACCACCGTAGTTAGTATTTCTCAGTACCTGTATATGTGGCACATCCCTGTCGGTTCCGCCCAAGTCTCCTCCCCCCTGGTCTGGGTATGAAGGCGGTGGCTCCTCCCCCCTTGCTCTCAGATCAGACCAGATCTCTGACAGGGATGGCTCCAAGTTCTTGCGAATAAAAGCCTATTTGTCTTGCTCACAACTAGTCTCGGCTCGATTGAGAGTGCATCAATTCATTGCAGTGTTAATGTAAGCCTTACATGTGACAATAATTAAAGAACATTACCACCTGTTCCCCTTGTTGGGGGAGGGATAAATATCAGGGTTTGGCATTCGGGGGAGGGAGAACTTGCCTGTCGCGGGATGTCTGATATCCGCCATGCTGTAATGTCTTATTGGAAAGACAGCATTAATGAGAAATACTCCATAGGAAATGGGGGAAGGAGGGGGCCATTCAGCCCCTCGATCCGCCATGCAATGCTATCATGGCTGATTTGTTTGTGTTCCGAACCTATTCCCGATATCCTTCGATTTCCTCGCCTGACTGCCTCTGGCAGCTCGTTCCGGACACTCACCACCCTCTGTGTGAAAGAATTGCCCCTCTGGACCCTTTTGTATCTCTCCCCTCTCACCTTAAACCTCTGCCCTCTAGTTTTATCTACCTACTCCTGCCTTGGAAACACCTGAAGCGTTCACTGGATGTCAAACACTCTGGGGAGTCCTGAGGTCGGGAAAGGCACCATAGAAATGCAAGCTTTTTCTCCCCCCTGAGGAACCTGTCCCAACACCTCTACTTTCTCAGAAGGCTAAGGAAATTTGGCATGTCCGCTACGACTCTCACCAACTTTTACAGATGCACCACAGAAAGCATTCTTTCTGGTTGTATCACAGCTTGGTATGGGGCTCCTGCTCTGCCCAAGACTGCAAGGAACTACAAAAGGTCGTGAATGTAGCCCAATCCCTCACGCAAACCAGCCTCCCATCCATTGACTCTGTCTGCACTTCCCGCTGCCTTGGCAAAGCAGCCGGCATAATTAAGGACCCCACGCACCCCGGACATTCTCTCTTCCACCTTCTTCCTTCGGGAAAAAGATACAAAAGTCTGAGGTCACGCACCAACCGACTCAAGAACAGCTTCTTCCCTGCTGCTGTCAGACTTTTGAATGGACCTACCTCGCATTAAGTTGATCTTTCTCTACACCCTAGCTATGACTGTAACACTACATTCTGCACCCTCTCCTTTCCTTCTCTATGAACGGTATGCTCTGTATAGCGCGCAGGAAACAATACTTTTCACTGTATGTTAATACATGTGACAATAATAAATCAAATCAAATCAAAAACCCTCCCTCCAATAGCGGAACCTGACGGTTTCACATGTCTCCGGTCACACTTCAACTAAACCAGGAAAGAATGTGTCACAGAGTCATAGAGGTTTACAGCATGGAAACAGGCCCTTCAGCCCAACTTGTCCATGCTGCCCACTTTTTAACCACTAAGCTAGTCCCAATTGCCTGCATTTGGCCCATATCCCTCTATATCCATCTTACCCATGTAACTATCTAAATGCTTTTTAAAAGACAAAATTGTACCCGCCTCTACTACTACCTCTGGCAGCTTGTTCCAGACACTCACCACCCTCTATGTGAAAAAAATTGCCCCTCTGGATACTTTTGTATCTCTCCCCTCTCACCTTAAACCTATGCCCTCTAGCTTTAGACTCCCCAACCTTTTGGAAAAGATATTGACTATCTAGCTGATCTGTGCCCCTCATTATTTTATAGACCTCTATAAGATCACCCCTCAGCCTCCTACGCTCCAGGGAAAAATGTCCCAGTCTATCCAGCCTCTCCTTATAACTCAAACCATCAAGTCCCGGTAACATCCTAGTAAATCTTTTCTGCCCTCTTTCGAGTTTAATATCCTTTCTATAATAAGGCGACCAGAACTGTACACAGTATTCCAAGTGTGGCCTAACTAATGTTTTACCATAGTATAATGGAGTTCTGAGAGCTGACTTGTGCCTGGAGAGAGAATTTGAAGATCTGTCTGGTAGTTATCACTCTGAATGAATGGACAGTGGTCTCTGGTTGTGTGATCCAGTTGATCTGTGCCCCTCATTATTTTATAGACCTCTATAAGATCACCCCTCAGCCTCCTACGCTCCAGGGAAAAAAGTTCCAGTCTATCCAGCCTCTCCTTATAACTCAAACCATCAAGTCCCGGTAACATCCTAGTAAATCTTTTCTGCGCTCTTTCTAGTTTAATAATATCCTTTCTAGTGTCAATGATGTGTCAAGCTTAAAAACTTCCCATGCTTGCTCCAATTCCCCCTCCCAAGCAAGGACACAGCAACCAGCCACAAGGCTGAATGATTCATTATATTTGGTTTAAAACGCTATCAAAATGCAGATGCAGAAGGAGATCCACACACAGATTGGGGAGAGGTTAGGGTATGCATCAGGCATGTCCGCTACGACACTCACCAAAGTTTACAGATGCACCATAGAAAGCATTCTTTCTGGTTGTATCACAGCTTGGTGTGGCTCCTGCTCTGCCCAAGACCGCAAGAAACTACAAAAGGGTCGTGAACAAAGCCCAATCCATCACGCAAACCAGCCTCCCATCCATTGTGGGTGGCACAGTGGGTTAGCACTGCTGCCTCACAGCACCAGGGACCCGGGTTCAATTCCGGCCTCGGGTCACTGTCTGTGTGGAGTTTGCACGTTCTCCCCGTGTCTGCGTGGGTTTCCTCCGGGTGCTCCGGTTTCCTCCCACAGTCTGGATAAAAAAATACTCATGATGCGGAGATGCCGGCGTTGGACTGGGGTAAACACGGTAAGGAGTCTAACAAGAGCAGGTTAAAGTCCAACAGGTTTATTTGGTAGCAATCGCTTGGCGTTTGCTACCAAATAAACCTGTTGGACTTTAACCTGCTCTTGTTAGACACCTTACTGTAAAAAATACTCACCATCCTGACTTGGAAATCTATCACCGTTCCTGCACTGTCGCTGGGTCAAAATCCTGGAACTCCCTTCCTAACAGCACTGTGGGTGCACCTACACCGCAGGGACTGTAGCGGGTTCAAGATGGTGGCTCACCCACCACCTTCTCACGGGGCAATTAGAATCCCAACAGTGCAGAGGGAGGCCATTCAGCCCCTTAAGTCTGCATAGACTCTCCGAAAGAGCATCTTACGAGGCCCTACCCCTCCCCCCCCCCATTACCATATGGGTTGTCACGGTGGCACAGTGGTTGGCACTGCTGCCTCACAGCACCAGGGACCCGGGTTCGATTCCCGGCTTGGGTCACTGTCTGTGCGGAATCTGCACGTTCTCCCCGTGTCTGCGTGGGTTTCCTTCGGGTGCTCCGGTTTCCTCCCACAGTCCGAAAGACGTGCTGGTTAGGGTGCATTGGCCGTGCTAAATTCTCCCTCAGTGTTACCCGAACAGGAGTGTGGCGACTAGGGGATTTTCACAGTAACTTCATTAATGTAAGCCTACTTGTGACTCATAAATAAACTGTTGAAACCATCCACAAAGCTCTGGTTGCTGTAAGGAATCGGAATCCCTGAAATAAAATAATCCTTGGCTTTTCCTCCTGCTTTTCTGGAGTCAATTATGTGAGATTAAATCTATTTTTTTTTCTTTAAATAATTATCAGAGAAAGCCCAGTAAGGGACCAGCAGCGAGCGACGGTGCAGAATCTGTGGAGAGGGTTAGTTCCTGTAACGGTTACAGGTCGGATCAGGGTGGACATTGTGAACAGAGCTTCCTTTGTGTTCTGTCACAGAACAAGGCATCTCCAGCGAGGTAGAAAGCATCCCTGAAACCTTCACCCAAACTCCTCGGAGGGGTCGTGTCAGGAGCTGATTCCAGTCGCCAAATGATCGCGAGCTTCAAGTTTTTAGGTGTCCAGATCACCAACAACCTGTCCTGGTCCCCCCCATGCCGACACTATAGTTAAGAAAGCCCAACCAACGCCTCTACTTTCTCAGGAGACTAAGGAAATTTGGCATGTCAGCTACGACTCTCACCAACTTTTACAGATGCCCCATAGAAAGCATTCTTTCTGGTTGTATCACAGCTTGGTATGGCTCCTGTTCTACCCAAGACCGCAAGAAACTACAGAGAGTTTAATGTTTGAGTTTAAAGTCTATTTATGAGTGTCACAAGTCAGCTCACATTAACAGTGCAATGAAGTTACTGTGAAAACCCCCAAAAAGGGTCGTGAATGAAGCCCAATCCATCGCGCAAACCAGCCTCCCATTTATTGACTCCGTCGACACTTCCCGCTGCCTCGGAAAAGCAGCCAGCATAATTAAGGACCCCTCGCACCCCGGACATTCTCTCTTCCACCTTCTTCCAGCGGCAAAAAGTCTGAGGTCACGTACCAACCGACTCAAGGACAGCTTCTTCCCTGCTGCCGTCAGACTTTTGAATGGACCTACCTTATATTAAGTTGATCTTTCTCTACACCCTAGCTATGACTGTATTCTGCATTACATTCTGCACTGTCTCATTTCCTTCTCTATGAATGGTATGCTTTGTCTGTATAGCGCGCAAGAAACAATAGTTTTCACTGTATGTTAATACAATCCATCACGCAAACCAGCCTCCCATTTATTGACTCCGTCTACACTTCCCGCTGCCTCGGGGAAAAGCAGCCAGCATAATCAAGGACCCCACGCACCCGGACATTCTCTCTTCCACCTTCTTCCATCGGGAAAAAGATACAAAAGTCTGAGATCACGTACCGATCGACTCAAGAACAGCTTCTTCCCTGCTGCTGTCAGACTTTTGAATGGACCTACCTCGCATTAAGTTGATCTTTCTCTACACCCTAGCTATGACTGTAACACTACATTCTGCACTCTCTCCTTTCCTTCTCTATGAACGGTATGCTTTGTCTGTATAGCGCACAAGAAACAATACTTTTCACTGTATGTTAATACATGTGACAATGATAAATCAAATCAAAGAAATGAAGAGAAACTCGTGAACGAGTTTAAAACACCGCCAGCAGCAACAACTTGCATTTATATAGCGCCTTAGAATCCCGACATAAAGTCATAGAATCCCTACAGCGCAGAAGAGGCTCTTCCAGAAGGGAGGCGATGGCCGAGTGGTATTATCGCCAGACTATCAATCCAGAAACTTAGCTGGGGACCCGGGTTCGAATCCCGCCGCGGCAGATGGTGGAATTTGAATTCAATAAAAAAATATCTGGAATTAAGAATCTACTGATGACCATGAAACCATGGTCAGAAAAACCCATCTGGTTTATTAATGTCCTTCAGGGAAGGAAATCTGCCGTCCTTACCCGGTCTGGCCCACATGTGGCTCCAGAGCCACAGCAATGTGGTTAACTGCCCTCTGAAATGGCCAAGTGAGACACTCAGTTTTATCAATGGCTACAAAGTTGCCCTAACGGCATTGTGGGTCAACCCACAGCACGTGGACTGCAGCGATTCAAGAAGACAGCTCACCACCACCTTCTCAAGGGGCAACTAGGGATGGGGAATAAATGCTGGCCCAGCCAGCGACACCCATGTCCCATGAGTGAATTAAATAAAATTCAGCCGATCAAGTCAGCACCAACTCTCTTACAGAGAATCTTACCAGGCCTTTCCCCCCCGCCCCCCACCCGATCCCCATAACCCCACACATTTAGCATGGCCAATCCATCCTAACCCGCACATCTTTCGGACTGTGGGAGGAAACCGGAGCACTCGGAGGAAACCCACGCAGACACGGGGAGAACGTGCAAACTCCACACAGACAGTGACCCAAGCTGGGAATCGAACCCGGGTCCCTGGCACTGTGATGCAGCGGTGCTAACCACTGTGCCACCATGCCTTGAACATCCTCTTGCAGGGGGCATTATCAGGCGAAGATTGACATGGACACATAAGGAGATATTAGGTCTGATGACCAAAATGTTGTTGCCAAAGAGATTTTGATTTGATTTGATTTATTATTGTCACATGTATTAACATAGTGAAAATATTATTTCTTGCGCGCTATACAAAGCTTACCATTCATAGAGAAGGAAAGGAGAGAGTGCAGAATGTAGCGTTACAGTCATAGCTAGGGTGTAGAGAAAGATCAACTTAATGCGAGGTAGGTCCATTCAAAAGTCTGACAGCAGCAGGGAAGAAGCTGTTCTTGAGTCGGTTGGTACGTGACCTCAGACTTTTGTATCCTTTTCCCGACGGGAGAAGGTGGAAGAGAGAATGTCCGGGGTGCGTGGGGTCCTTAATTATGCTGGCTGCTTTGGCGAGGCAGCGGGAAGTGTAGACAGAGTCAATGGATGGGAGGCTGGTTTGCGTGATGGATTGGGCTACATTCACAACCCTTTGTAGTTCCTTGTGGTCTTGGGCAGAGCA